>NC_049908.1:26264723-26564723 GCF_001411555.2 Juglans regia
TCTCTCCCCCACTCCCCGATGGTTTTTCCCTCCCTCTTCAGTTTTCTCTCCTCCGATACTTCCTCTCCCATTCATGCCTCCACACTCTCTCAAATTCTCTTATTCCCTACAATTGCTCTCCTTGCCCCACTCCTCGAGTTCTTTCCCCTCTCTTCCCTGCAGTTTTTTCCCCTTCCAATTATCTCATTCCCCATGCGCCACTCAACCCTAGATTCTACCGCAAGCATCGCCCCGTCAAGACCCGTGACCGAACTCCACCCTCTCACAGCAATACCAGACCACTGTGAACCACCCTCATCCATCCCACTGAGCATCTTGGTTTTTTTTCTTCCTCCCAATTTGAATTTCCTCTTTCTCTTGAGTTCTCCACCTTCAGCCACTAAGCGTTAAAGAAACAAGCAAATATGACAGCACAAAAACTGTTTTTCAAAAGGCCTCAATCAATTTTTTGCATTTCCATCAATTTTTCCTGCTACATTTGTATAATGACTCACAGTATATATAGACCACAATAGGTGGCAACCCATTAATTCCAAATCACATGCCATCTAATAATATTTCAGTTATGTAAAATTCTTCTAGAGTCTTCTACTGCAATGCACATTATGCTTTCTGTTATTTAGCATCCAATGTCACGGTTGCACCTTTCTGTTTTTCCTTTGAGCTGATTTTTCTAGAAGCATCCTCTTGAGCAAAATGTTTTGAGGCAGAGGAAGGTCTGGGCCCAACGCAGTAAAGGGGCCAGATGCAGAAGCAAAAGAAGCAAAAGAGAAACAGGCCTCATTAAAGCGAACATCATGTGAGATGTAGACTTGACCTGTTGGAATATGTAGACAATTGTATCATTTATGATCTGGTCTATCGTCCATGAAGACACATAGTTAAGAGCAAAGATCTGTTTTGTGACGGTTAAATGGACGTAAATTGTGGCAACAAGTAAAGGCAAAATTGTGCAAAAATGAATAATTGGGAAAATGATGAAAGAGAACTTGAGAAGGGGAAATATTATTAAGAATTGGTGGGGGCATACAAATGATAAGGAAAATAGTAGTTAAAGGCCTCAATCCAATATTTGTCGGGAACCAAAGCATAGGCTAAAAGTGAAAGCCCAGTTTCAACAATGTGACGATGACATCTCTCAACACTACCATTTTGAGGATGAGAATATGGACAAGTGATATGGTGACAAATGCCAAATGATTTAAGTAAAGCAGGAAGGGGATGAGGCTCGCCTCCCCAATTAGATTGAATAGAAATAACATTGGAAGAAAAAGTGTTACCCATGTAACGTAGAAAAGCCAAAAATATAGTAGGGACATCAGACTTAGTGTGAAGTGGAATGAACCAAATATATTTATTAAAATTGTCTACAATTGAAAGATAAAAATGATAACTAGCAGGTTTTTTCATTAAATAGTACATGAGTTACCTGTTGTGTAAACTAGGTTGCCAACCGCGCCTAGGTTTTTTCATTAAATATATCTCATTGAGATTATTATAAATTTTCACATCATCTCCACAACCATCCAAAACCGAACCCATGTCTTTGACCCTTAAGAGCATTGGTCATCCCAAACTTTAAAATTTAAAGAATATGTGACTTTTTAACTTTTAGTTAATCACTTAATACTTAAAATCTATATTGTCTTAAATTAGACATGAGTAAGGCTTATGATAGGGTGTAATGGGGCTTTCTACAATCAGTTATGGAAGTGATGGGTTTTGCTCCTCAAATTGTCTCTTTGATAATGTTTTGTGTTCGCTCAGTTTCCTTCTCGGTATTGATTAATGGCGAGCCTAAAGGGCCTGTTTATCCTTCTCAGGACTTGAGGCAAGGGGACCCATTGTCTCCTTATTTGTTCTTACTTTGCACTGAAGGATTGATTACTTTATTGTCGAAAGAAGGGGATCTGAAAATTTGATGGGGTGCTCCTAACATTAATCATTTGCTATTCGCAGATGATTGTGTTAGTTTTTGTAAGGCTGAGGTTGAGGAAAATAGACGAGTGCATGTTGTTTTGGATTTTTTTGAATCTATCTCGGGTTAAAAAATTAATAAGGAGAAAACAACCATGGTTTTCAGCAACAATGTCAGAAGAGCGGTCCAAACTGAGATTAAACAGTTGTGGGGTAATAGTGAGATCCAGCAGTATGAAAAGTATTTAAGCCTTCCTCCTATGGTGGGGAGGTCGAGGCATCGGGCTTTCCTTTCTATTAAGCAATGAGTGTGGCAAAAACTCCAAGGTTGGAAGGAACAATTGCTATCACAAGGGGGGAAGGAAGTGCTTTTGAAAGCTGTAGTGCAGTCAATACCTATGTATGCAATGAGTTGTTTTTTATTACCTTCAACCTTGTATTCTGATTTGGAGGGCTTAATGGCAAAATTCTGGTGGGGTCAAAACGGGGCGGAAATGAAGATTCATTGGTTGAGTTGGGCAGAAATGTGTGAAACAAAAGCTGGTGGGGGCTTGGGTTTTAAAGATTTGAGGACTTTTAATTTAGCTATATTGGCTAAGCAGGGTTGGCGTCTGCTATAGGATGAGTCTCCCTTAGTCTTTAGATTGTTAAAGGCTAGATATTTTCCTAATTCAGCTTTTGAACAAGCAGGTTTAGGAAACTCCCCTATTTACACTTGGAGGGACATTTGGGAAGCTAAGAAGTGGGTCCTTGGAGGGTGCAAATGGCGTATTGGTGACGGGAGAACTGTAAAAAATTGGACTAACTAGTGGATTCCAGGTCATGGGGCTTTATGTTTTGAAGGTTCTCATGGCTTATCCGAAGTACAAAATGAGGTGGTGGCTTCTCTTATGGATGTTGATGCAGGAAATTGGAATGTTCTCAAACTAAGATCTCTCTTCAATCCAAATGTGGTGTCAGATATTCTCAAGCTTGTTGTTTGTCCAAGTGTTAATGTTGACAAACAAGTTTGGATTCATGAGAGGAATGGGGACTTTAGTGTTAAAAGTTGTTACAAGTTTATTAAAGGAAGTTTGTGATCTCAGCTTTCTGAGGCTTCAACAGCGAGTTCTATGCATGTGTTATGGAAGCAACTATGGAGGATGCAAGTACCAAGCAAGATAAAAATATTTGCTTGGGGCGCTTGTAAAGATGGCCTTCCCTCAAAACAAAACTTAGTGAGGAGACATGTACTCATAGATCCTGTTTGCAATTTTTGTGGTTTCATGGGTGAAGATCTCAATCATGCATTGCTTACTTGTGATAGTTTATTGTGTTTGTGGAAAGAGCTATTGCCTGCTTTGCCTTTGGATCACAATCTGAAAATTTGTCAGATAGCTTTGCTTTTGTGTCAGGGGGTCCACAAGGAAAATTTATGTCTTTTCCTTACTATAGCTTGGAGTTTTTGGTGTAGGCGTAATCAAATGGTGCATGATCAGGTGCTTTTGTGTCCAAAAACGGTTGCTGATAATGCTTTGAGTTTAATAAGGAATTATGTGCAAGTTCGATTGAAGTCTAGGGTGCAAGTAGGGCTGCAAACGGTCCGGTCCGGTCCGGCGATGGATCGAATATTTTCTGTCCTTCATTTTTCCGGACCGGACCTGACCAAACACCCAAAGGGACCGGACCGGACCAATAGCTATCGGTCCGATCAAGTCCGGTCCAGTCGGTCCGGCCTTTTTTTTTTTTTAAATAATTTATAAAAAAATTATTTAAAATACTAAATTAAATTAAGTGACTTATTAATGTAGATTATGTAACAAACTCAATAAAAAAATATCTTATATGGTCAATGATAATAAATTAGATGAAAATTATATTATTAATTTATATAATTACTATATAATTAACTAGTTGATATTATATATTAATTAATTCATAGAATATTAACAAGTGTTAATAGCATATTTAAAATTTTATATTGTCAATAGTGATAGGTTAGATGAAGATATATATAAAATATTGTTAATTTATAGAATATTAACAAGTATTAATAATATATTTAAAATTTATATTGTTAATTGTACAATTATTATATATAAAATATATATTTTTTTTTATTTTTCATTCGGTCCGGTTCGAAAAGACCCTGGACCGTGGACCGGACCGAATGCTTTTGGTCTTCTAAAATGTGGACCGGACCGGTCTAAGTGTCGGTCCGGTCCGGTTCGGACCGAACGGACCAGACCGTTTATCACCCCTAGGTGCAAGCAAAATGGCACTTTTGCTGGAAACCTCCTTTACCGAGTCTGCTCAAACTTAATGTTGATGGAGCCATGTTTGGAGAATTGTGCAAATCAGGTATTGGGATTATTTTGCGAGATGATCAAGGTAAGGTGTTGATGGCTACGTCCAAGGTTGAGAGAGAAGTTGAGGAACCAGAAAATTGAGGAACCAGAAGTTGTGGAGTTAAAAGCTATTTTTCGGGGTCTTCAACTGTGTGCAAGTATGGGCATCTCAAGAATTCGAGTGGAATCTGATTGCTTGTTGGTGGTGGAGGCTTTGGAGCAAAATGCTATGGATGGCTCTCTAATATTGGGGCTGTTATACAGGGAAATTATGTCTCTTTCTTCATGTTTTGTTAATTGTTCTTTTGTTTATGTTCCTAGAGAGGGAAATAGGACAACTCATACTTCAACTTGTTATGTGAAAAATGTGGAGGATATTGCTATGTGGTGGGATTGTATTCCAGACTTTATTTCTCAAGTCATTTGGCTTGACAAATGTCTGTAATCTCCTTTTATTAATGGAAGTATTATTTTTTATAATAATAATAATAATAAAAATCTATATTTAATTAGTTATCACATTCTCTATAATAATAAAATATTATTATTTTTTATTATTTATATCTTTTTAATTACTTTATATTCTTTAATTAGTTTTTTATTTTATTTTCATAATTTTCAATAACCTCCAACAATCTATAATATAATAATTTCATATGTATATAGATGATAAAATCTATATATAAGAACACTGACGAGACATTCAGGAATTAGCTAATCGAGTACGTCAGCCAAATTAAACCATGCACCGATCTCTGTATCGAAGACAAAAAGATTAGCTAATCGAGTACGTCAGTCAACAAGATTACAAAAGCCATTACCTCACGTAGTTCCCCCATTTGCTCACCGAATACGTCATCCCAACCCCAATTCAATACTGCACCACTCCCGCTATATATACATCGAACGCTTGTTTCTGGCCTCCACAATTCACATCCCATACCTATCATACATCTCTCTCTCATTGTTATCTGCTTAAACTCTCACTCTATTGTTACTATTTGTTAGCTGTTTTTATAGTACGTACGTACGTGTCTAAAAAAGACAAAAATGGAGAAAGCACCCGAAGAACAGCACCCGGTGAAGGCCTTTGGATGGGCAGCTAGAGATTCTTCTGGCCTTCTCTCGCCTTTTAAATTCTCCAGAAGGTCCCCTCTCGATCTCTCGCTCCCCACCTTAATTCCATTCTTACTTGATCTGTTTTCCCTTCCTTTCTGTTTTCTTCTCTTAGCATTTAAAGTAAATACATTAATGTTTAATAGTTTCAAATTTTGATCAACTAACAAGGATTGTGATTGTCTCTCATTGGTTGTCGTTATGCATTGCTTTCTCAAGCTTCTGAGTTTTCAATTTGTGCTTTAAATGGTATATCTATAGGGCAACCGGAGACAAGGATGTAAGGTTCAAAGTTCTTTATTGTGGGATATGCCACTCCGACCTTCACAAGATCAAAAACGAGTGGGGTAGTTCCAAATACCCACTTGTTCCTGGGTAAGTTTCCATTTCATTTTAAGCGATTGTGTAGCCCAAAAAAGATCAACTAAACCGTCAATTGATCTTTTGGTACACAAAGACGTAACTACTTCTGTCTGCAATAACATTGGACTTTCATATTTCAATTGCAGGCACGAAATTGTTGGGGAAGTGACAGAAGTAGGGAACGAGGTGAAGAAAGTTAAAGTGGGAGACAAAGTGGGAGTGGGATGCGTGGTTGGTGCATGCCACTCTTGCGAGAACTGCAACAATGACCTTGAAATTTACTGTCCCCAAACGATACTGACATATGATCACATATACCGTGATGGCACAATTACATACGGAGGCTACTCAGACACTATGGTAGCTAATGAGCGCTACATCATTCGATTCCCTGAAAACTTACCACTCGATGCTAGTGCTCCCCTTCTTTGTGCTGGGATTACACTTTACAGTCCTTTGAAATATTATGGGTTAGCAGAGCCTGGTAAACACATTGGGATTGTTGGCCTAGGTGGACTTGGTCATGTGGGTGTTAAATTTGCCAAGGCTTTCGGAGCAAAAGTGACTGTAATTAGTACCTCCGCCAACAAGAAAGATGAAGCTCTGGGGCATCTTGGTGCTGACTCGTTCTTAAATAGTCGTGACCAAGAACAATTGCAGGTGAGTGTTAGCTAACAACATTTTTCTCTACTTCTCCTCTTGATATATAGTCTAATAATATTAATAGAGAGTGATTGTTAAAACTATAAAATTTGTACAGGCTGCCCAGGGCACGTTTGATGGAATACTGGATACAGTATCTGCTGTGCATTCTATTCAGCCCTTAATTGGTCTATTAAAGTCTCATGGAAAGCTTGTTATGTTGGGTGCACCAGAGAAACCGCTTGAGCTACCAGTCTTTCCTCTACTTATGGGTAATTTCCTTTCAAGTCAATTACTAACTTTTCCCTTTGTTATAAGTTGGAATTCCATCTTGTTCGTATATAGCTATCGAGTTAATAAGACCTGTTTTGACAGGAAGAAAAATGGTTGCGGGGAGTGCCACTGGAGGATTGAAGGAAACACAAGAGATGATAGATTTTGCTGCAAAACATAACATCACAGCAGACATTGAGCTTATTCCAATAGACTACCTTAACAAGGCAATGGAGCGTCTTGCTAAGGGTGATGTAAGATACCGATTTGTCATTGACATTGGAAACAGCTTGGCTTCTACCAACCATTGAAGAATACCTTAATCTGCATGTTTTGGTTTCTTTGTATTTGTTCCAAGAGTGTCTTTAAATGCTCACTATTTAGCTGCTTCTATCTCTAGCTGCCAAAACGAGGTTGTCCTTCTTGCGTGATAATTTATCAACGTGGAATAAGAAAGCATTTTCCTATTTCTGTCTTCTTAAATTTCTATTACAGTGTAATAAATCTGGTTGTTCTTACCTGAGATTTAAATAATTATTTTTTAGTTTGTTTCTCTAATATGGCGTTACCTCCTCTGTAATTAGGAATAATAATGCTAAATACTGTCCTATCACGTACAAACTTCATTTAAAATATAGTTGGGTCCGCACATGCATATTCTTTAGAACCTATATATTACAGCCGACCACTTGTCCACTTCTCTCTAATATATTCATTAATGAAGAAAAAAACATTACTGATTTGTGGACCACATGCAAACAGAGGAACAATTCAATATCCAACTTTAAATTTCTACTTAATTTATGAACAAGGCCAAAACATTTATGTCTGGAACCAACAATTGGACCAGAACTGCATGTACATGTGGCCAAGAAGATTACATATCAAACGTTTTGCTTATGGCCCGGACATTCCCATTTTAGGAATTGAAAAGGCAAACATGAGCGTAAACAAAAGTGAATACATCAATATTTAGTAAGGGAACATGGGAATCGAGACATCCGGATGATGACAACACGATCATGCATTCCAACGATATTGTCAAGTGTGTGTATATGCAACAATGTACAAAAATAACGCAGCAGATAATTTAAGTAAGTCAACTAAGTACCAGAATTTTTAATACAAATTTACATAGGTAAAATGATTAAAAAAGAGTTATACAGTTATTCCAAAATAAAATATAATATAAGTCCAAATACATTAACGAGTGATCCCAAATCACTTCTTAGGCGAAGCCGAATCCTCAGGCACACCCTCAGCTTCATTTGCCGAATCCTCAGGCACACCCTCAGCTTCATTTGCATCAAAACATGCGTTACCATAAAATGGTACCGCAGGTAAGTATAATCCAAACAATCCTCGAGAATAAAAATGCATTAATGCAATCAACATGTATGCATATGATGAAATATGCATTATTCTCAAAACAACATTTTTCCTGAAAATGAATATTTTTCAACGCACGCCAAAATCCCATTTTACCCAAAAAATTTCCATAAAAAAATTTCCCGCCATTTTCCCTTAAAATAGCCCAAAACAATAATCCGTCATTTTCCCAGAAAATGACCCACACAAAATCCATTTATCCAACACACGCAATTTTCCCACAAAATAGCACAATAATCCATTTATCCAAGAACTTGCCATTTTCCTAGAAAATTGCCTTTTAACCAATTTTACCGTATGCACCAAGATCTCCCCTAGGGACCAGCCGCACACTCTGGCTCCCTTGGTCACACCACGGGTAACGACCGTGCGTGTGACTTCGTAACGAGCGATGCCCAATTTCGGGTCCAGCGCGTTCGTAGCCAAGCATCCTCTAGCCCCCGCTAGCAGAAGGGCCACGGAGTCGGCACAAGAGCGTTACCATCCCGTCCGATCTCATTGTCGCCCAGCGACAACCCACGCTCCCAAGTGACCAGAGGAGCTCCACCAAGATAATGCCCTAACTCAGCTTGGGTCATGATACACACGCACCCAAAATCCTTTCTCACATGAAAATTCAGTTTTCAATAAACACATGAACATGAATGCAATTACACGAAAACCCAGTTTTCATTTACAAACATGATCATGCGTGCAAATATGCCATGTACATAAAACGTCTCAATATCCAACATCCAACAATTCACAACACAGTCCAAAACACACAAACAACTCTATCCTCCAATCCATCCGACCTCTTTACTCCTCGGAGTCAGTCCAGCATAACCAACCAGTTCACAGTGAAATGAGTTAGTGCAAAAATACATTTAAATCGTGAAAGTTCTTTGGAAAAATACTCATAGTGCTTTATTATAATTTTCGAAGAATCACGGAGCTGCAAGAAGTGGCGGCACAGCAACAAGACAGTGCAAAATGCACTGTGGCTGTGGGTCTCAAAAATCCACTTTTGAACAGGGACAAATTAAGACTCGAGATTACTAGGGAATGGCTTAGGGATGTCGATGAAGCTAGTGGTGGTGGTGGTTGGCCGTGGGTGGCGGCGTAGAGGGCGGTTTAAGGCCAAAATGTTTAAAATGGAAATGTGGATGGTGGAGCTTCACCAGTGGCAGATTGGAGCTGAGGATGGGTGGTTTAAATTGCTGGAAGGTCAAGGATGATGTGGTGAAAAAATTGTGGCCGGAGGTGGCGCGACGGCAGCGCTGGAACAATTGGTTGCTGCGGCTTGAAGCCATGCGTAGGGACTCATGGCGGTGCGAAAGGGGCTGGGATTGAAGGGGTGGTCGCCGGCCGGTGAGGAAAAGAATGGGAGGGGCAGTGTCGATCACGGCGGCGTGCGGCGGCAGTGGGTGGTGAGCAACGAAACGGACGGGGGAGGGGGTGCTGCGAGCGCGGGAGAGAAGAGAGAGAGAGGAGAAAAGAAATGGGGGGAAAAAGAAAAGAGGAAGAAAAGAAAAAGAGGAAAAGAAAAAAATGAGGTACAATCCTCACATCTTGGGTCACAAAAATGATCCAACGAAAAAGATTTCAAAACGGCAAATTAAATAAAATAATTTAAATGTAGCGCTTAAATGAAAATAAAATAATTAAATCCTATAATAAATTAATTTAAAATAAAGAGCAATTTAAATAATGAACAATTATTAATAACAAGAAAACACATTTAATTAACAATTAAAAATCTTAAAATAATATAACGTAAATCATCTAAAATTTAAAATAAGAAAACTCATAATCTTAATAAATGCAATAATTTACTTAGTCAAAATACACGTAAATACTGGGTATCACATTGAATGTTTTACTCAACCACATAAGATGAATTTTGCATAGGAGATGTTCTGGTCCAAATGCATAATTTATTGTTGGCATGCATGAATAGTGATTGTGGGGAACAAATTGGCGACACTATCGGCAGGGTAATCAACGTTGATGTCCAAGTAGATGGTTGTGGATGGGGTAATTTCCTTTGGGTTCAAATTGAATTGAGACAAAAAAAGTTGCAAGAGGTTGACAATTACAATGCAAGGGAATTGGATGTGGGTTCCTTTAAAGTACGAAATGTCTTTGCTTTGCATGTGGCCGATTCATCCATAATCCTCTGGGATTCCTAGTAAGAGATAGGTAGAAACATGTTTAGTATGTTGCTGATGAACAATCTGGGGTTGGCTTTGGGTCAATCCCAATTTAGAAAGGAGAAGTAGATTTCCTTTGCTTGGTGCCTGCAGGTTTCCGCTTGGTGAGCATCTGCTCCGTAATCTTTTTCTCCCATGTGCTTGCTTTTAGATGAGGACACTTGGCAGTAGCGCTAGTGTGTGCAATTACCTCAAGGCCATTTATTTGTATTAAGGTCTAATGGGTTTGGATGTTCACATGTTTTGGGATTGATTTTGTGTTAGTTTCTAATGAGCCCAAGTTTATGAGGAAATTGATTTCTTAGGCGTTCTTGGGTTTAATTATTTCTGGAAATTAGTATGCTATTTTGTTTTGGGTTATGAGTTGCAAAGGTTTACATGCCACATGTGGATATCGTCAATTTAATATGTATATTTTGGTATCAAGATCCCATGCTTGCATCATAATATTCTAAAGACCAATTTATGAGTAATATGATTTTAGGTTTTAATCGAGTAATTGTTTGGAGAAATTATGTGAAAAATCAAAGTATATGGGAACTGATGATATTTTAGGATTCTAAGACTTTAGACTTTAAGAGAATATAGATTTTCATTTAATATCTAGGGTTTTAATTATGAAGTACGTGTTCAATTGGAAATTTAAGAAGTTACGTGGCTATTTTATAGGTGACGATTGATATTCCCCTTGCACTGTTGTGAGAAAATTTAGAGAAGTTAAAAAATCAAGGTAAGCGGAGTTCCTATTCTAGATTTTGCATTACGAGAAAATGAACTGAGGTTGATTTATGAAAAATCTGCATGTTATGTTTTGAAAAAGAAATGTGAAAACAACCTCAGTTATGTGTTATGCATTACTCATGAAATCTGTATAAAAGAGAAATTATTTTCTAACATGATTGGTATAAACATGAGCAAAATTTTTAGCATTCTATTTTTGATTAGTGCAAAAATAGCAAATATGTAATCTGAAAAGTTGTGCTTGTTGTATGAAGATGATCCGAATTTGTTTTGATTATACAGAGATGCTCTGAATCTATTTTTAATATTGTGAAAATGATATGAATCTATTCAGTACTCTGTTTTGATCTGATGTGGCATCTATTTTGATTATACGAAGATGCTCTGAATCTGGTTCTGACGCGATGGTTTTGGTTCTATTATATGGTTGGTACCCACATCTTTATTCTGAGTGCACCCACTTTGAAAACAAAGTGGTTTTTCTATGTGATCTTACATGTGTGCACACTCGGTGCTCAAAGAATGAATAAGGGAAATATTCACAATCTAATAATGTCTGGTTTTGCCACTAGGGATAGCACAATCCTACTACGAGAGTTAAAAATAATCTCTGATATGATATGATGATATTATATGATATGATATGACATGATTAGATGATGATGTTAAGTCATGTTATGCCAAAGATTTTTTGAATATGAACATTTTGAAATGTCGCTCTAATGTTCTGATAACATGTTTTTTGGTTTGCATTCTAGAACTGAAATGTTTTGTTCTGCATATTGAACTCTGTGAAAAGGCTCATATTTACATACTTTTATATGCTCTGCTTACTGAGTTGTTCGTATCTCACTCTTTATCTCCACAATATTTTTCAGATGATTTGGATAATTCACTGGGGAATCAGGAATAAGAAGTATGGATAAGGTTGTGTGAATTTAGTATAAAGAGAGCACTTTGGGTATTGGAGAATTTTATTCAATAAATTTGGTTTGCTCTGTTGACTTGTTATTTTGGAAGGTTGATGTTTATTTTGAGACCTTGTGGTGTTCCTAGTTAATTACTTTGGAGTAGTTGGTTTAAAATAATGAGATCTATATGTAATTGAAAAATTGGAGATTACATCTGTATTGTGAAATATGATCTTAAGTGAAAGGTAGTAACTCTCCGACCCCTCCAGGACCGAAGCGTTACACTCTTCATCAGTGACCTCTCGCAATACTCAATCAGAGAGAGACAACAGAATAACACTATGTGCTTTCTCTTCATCTTCCTTTGTTAGTGTAGAAGATTCATCCGACACATTCTCATCCAAGAACTTTCTCAAGCCTTGTTGTCGTAATAGAGTCTTTAACTAGTTATCGGCAACTATTTTGAAGTATAATAGATTTTTGGGATTAACTAGTTATCGGCAACTATTTTGAAGTATAATAGAGGAAGCAAACACCAATGGCAGTTCGGCTTGAACAAGACTACATCCACTAGCAAAGTTGGTCTTAAGGAATTAACTTTCACAAAAATGGAGTATATGAGAGTAATCACATATCACTCCTCAATCCCAAAAGCTTCAATACACCAATGAGCTCTCAAAATCTCACAAAATGAGTTTTCTGTCTTCTATCTCTGTTTCGGTTACAACATTCTTCAAAACTGTGCAAAAACATGTGTATTTATACTTAACGGCATAGAAACCATAGTTTACGAACATTCGCTCGAGCAAGGTGTCGAACGAACAATCTACTTGGCGTTCGCTCGAGCTGATTGTTGAGTGAGTGTTAAGCAAACAATCAACCTGGAGTTCGCTCGAGCAAATTGTCAAGCGAATGTTGAGCTAATAATCTATCTAGTGTACGCTGGAGCGGAATGTCAAGCGAAGTGTCGAGCCAAACTTTGCTCGAGCCAAGGTCAAGCCACAATCAAGCCAAATATCTGAATGTCATTTTCAATAGGAAATCAAGCTTCAATTCCAGCAAATCAAGACAAGAAGTCTATTTGTTATCGAAATGTGGCAAAAGTCATATTCATGGATCCTATTTTTGGACATTTTGGTGAAGTTATCAGAGTGCGCAATGGAAGCATGGTTTTTGGTAATGCGATGAGTTGAGAGTAAACATTAGTGTTGATTGGATATTAGTTGTAACTTGAGATCAATTAGGACTTAAATCTTGTTGCTATAGATTTCAAGTTTTAGGATTTCAAAAATGAGAGATTTTTAAGGGTTCTGAGGTAAAAGATAGCGGAAGTAAAAGGCAAGGACAGGCAGTATTCAGGAAATAAAGCTGATATAGGTATGAGATTAGTTGGGATGTACTATAAAGGTAAGTGTTGAATATCTTCATGAATCGAGTATGAAATTAAAGGCCACAGACTTTGGAGAGTTTTATTTTTCTTTTTGTATGAGGTTAATATATTATGTGGAGAGTTCTATTTACTATTTTTATATGAAGTCAAGCTAAGGATTTGGGTGGAGTTATTATTAGGTTTTTAATTTCATTGTTGAGATTTACATTTCTAGACGTGAATTGAACCTAGAGAGTATAACGATAATGATCGAGGATTAAAATAAGCATAGAATGGATGTGACGAATAAGTTTTTAGGCCTTGCTTGAGGTACTAGCAAATTCCAAGGACAAATTTTTTATAAGAGGGTGAGATTGTAACGCCTAGGCCAATGCCCACGGATCCCTCTTCTTTCTTTACCGACTTATTTTTTCCCTTCTTCATTCTCTCCCCCACTCCCCGATGGTTTTTCCCTCCCTCTTCAATTTTCTCTCCTCTGATACTTCCTTTCCCATTCATGCCTCCACACTCTCTCAAATTCTCTTATTCCCTACAATTGCTCTCCTTGCCCCAGTCCTCGAGTTCTTTCCCCTCTCTTCCCTGCAGTTTTTTCCCCTTCCAATTATCTCATTCCCCATGCGCCACTCAACCCTAGATTCTACTGCAAGCATCACCCCGTCAAGACCCGTGACCGAACTCCACCCTCTCACGGCAATACCAGACCACTGTGAGCCACCCTCATCCATCCTGCTGAGCATCTTGGTTTTTTTTCCTCCTCCCGATCTGCATTTCCTCTTTCTCTTGAGTTCTCCACCTTCAACCACTAAGCATTAAAGAAACAAGCAAATATGATAGCACAAAAACTGTTTTTCAAAAGGCCTCAATCAATTTTTTTCATTTCCATCAGTTTTCCCTACTACATTTGTATAATGACTCACAGTATATATAGACCACAATAGGTGGCAACCTATTAATTCCAAATCACATGCCATCTAATAATATTTCAGTTATGTAAAATTCTTCTAGAGTCTTCTACTGCAATGCACATTATGCTTTTTGTTATTTAGCATCCAATGTCACGGCTGCACCTTTCTGTTTTTCCTTTGAGCTGATTTTTCTAGAAGCATCCTCTTGAGCAAAATGTTTTGAGGCAGAGGAAGGTCTAGGCCCAACGCAGTAAAGGGGCCAGACGCAGAAGCAAAATGGAAGCAGGCCTCATTAAAGCGAACATCATGTGAGATGTAGACTTGACCTGTTGGAATATGTAGACAATTGTATCATTTATGATCTGGTCTATCGTCCATGAAGACACATAGTTAAGAGCAAAGATCTGTTTTGTGATGGTTAAATGGACGTAAATTGGGGCAAAAAGCAGAGGCAAAAATGTGCAAAAATGAATAATTGGGAAAATGATGAAAGAGAACTTGAGAAGGGGAAATATTATTAAGAATTGGTGTGGGCATACAATTGATAAGGAAAATAGTAGTTAAAGGCCTCAATCCAATATTTGTCGGGAACCAAAGCATAGGCTAAAAGTGAAAGCCCAGTTTCAACAATGTGATGATGACATCTCTCAACACTACCATTTTGAGGATGAGAATATGGACAAGTGATATGGTGAGAAATGCCGAATGATTTAAGTAAAGCAGGTAGGGGATGAGGCTCGCCTACCCAATTAGATTGAATAGAAATAACATTGGAAGAAAAAGTGTTACCAACGTAACATAGAAGAGCCAAAAATATAGTAGGGACATCAGACTTAGTGTGAAGTGGAATGAACCAAATATATTTATTAAAATTGTCTACAATTGAAAGATAAAATGATAACTAGCAGAGGATAGCACGGGCGCTGACTCCCAAACATCAAGAAATAAAAGTTCAAAGGCTTCTATGAATGGGGAGGAGAAGGAGGATGAGGAAGAGCATGAGACTTGGCTTTAGAGTAGGCCGAGCAAGGAGAAGAAGATGTGCTAGTAGTGACTGGAATTTGAAACTGACAAATGGTGAAAGAGGTGGTACATGGAGAAGATTGGCCAATGCGTGAATGCCATATATGTAGGGATATTCTTAACCAATGAAGGCCTGATCTGAAAGCAAAATAGTAGAGGAAGAAGACGTGGTGCGAGAAGAGGTCTCATCATCTGAGGGAAGAACATAGAGGCCATCCCTAACGAGTCCCTAAAGGAGTACCTCCTGAGTATGTAGATCCTTCACAAAAATACCATAGGAGTGAAACTCAAAATGGACAGAATAATCTAAACAAAATTGACGCACATATAATAAATTACAAGTAATCAAAAGAACATTCAAAAGTTTATGGAGAATAAATTTTCCAAAGGGTGTATGAAGTTGTGCAGTGCCAGTATTTTACTTGGTTAGTGCCATGATAAGGAGCAGAATCCAAATTGAGATTGGAGAAGTCTGCCATGAAGTAATTTGTTACTGCCGTGTCTGGGAACCAATTGTTTAGATGAGATGTTGAATCTGGAAGGGCTGTATAATAGGCAGTAAGAGAGGGTAGTGCTAGGGCTTGGTATTGATTAAAATGGTGACAACAAGATAAAGTTGTGTGACCAGATTTTTGACAAACTTGGCATATGGGTTTGGTATTGGGTTGGTTTGAAAACAAGTTGGGACTTGAAAAGGAACCACCGTGGCCACTATCACGACCTTGCCAATAGCCACGACCACAACCTTGGTTAGATGGAGTTGAGGATGGTCTGGTGGTGGTAGTGTGGGTTGCAAGGGGGCTACCTGAGAGAGAGGATTGTGTCTGATGGGCTAGTCATGACTCGTGGTTAAGAAGATAACTATAAACTTGTGATGAGGACAAAGGATCTGGTCAAGTAGTGATAGAGGTGACGAGGGACTCATAGTTTGTACCCAGACCAACCAAGAGGTAAGTAATAAACTCAGAAGAAGAAAGTGGTTGTCCAGCAACACCAAGGGAAGTAGCTAGTGATTTAGCTTTGTGGAAATACTCACTGATGGTTTCAGATCCTTTCTTTAGTGTTGCCGACCAGTACTAGGTTTGCATAGTATGTGCTGAAGTTTGAGTAGAGAATAAACTGTGTAAGGTGGTGCATTCAAGCCTTTGGGATAAAATTTTGTCTGTAAAGGAGGAATTAATGGCATAAATAATCAACTAGTCTTGTAGAACCCATTTCATGTACTATGGGTTGGTATCTCCGTCAATTGTAGGAGAAGGCATTAGGATAGAGCCATCTATATACTCAAATTAACTAACAGCCTTTGAGGAATGGGAGGATTTGAGCTTTCCATAGTAAGTAGTTGTCAGTGGTGAGCTTCAGGGTGATAAAATGGGTGGCTTAGTTGATGATGGTGGGATTTACAGTTGGTGTTGACTTTTCTGGTTCCATGGTGTGCAGCTAGCGAAGAAATGGATGTAGGTCCTTTTTACAGCTCCAGTACCATAAAGAAGTAAGCAAATATGATAGCACAGATAGTGTTTTTCAAAAGGTGTCAATCAATTGTTTTCATTTCAATTGTTTTCATTCCCATCAGTTTTCCCCACTACATTTGTACAAGGACTCATAGTATATATAGACCACAACAGGTGGCAACCCATTAATTCTGAATCACATGCCATTTAGTAATATTTCAGTTATGTAAAATTCTTCCAGATTCTTCTACTACAGTGCACATTATGATTTTTGTTATTCAGCATCCAATGCCACAACTGCACCTTTCTGTTTTGCCTGTCAGCTAATTTTTGTAGAAGCATCCTCTTGAGCACAATTAATGCAAAGGAAATGTGCGCCTTAATAAGCAATATCGCAAGTCGTGACAAGAGAACACAGACCAGCCACCACTGTCATTGCTCCAGCTGTAGTACACCACTGCACATGGCCACAACGGTAACTCCATCTCCCTCATGTCCTCTGTCCCTTCTCTGTCTCTGTGTGCCCCACAAATTCTCATTCACAAATTCACCATTGTAGGGTACCAACCCGTGGTGCGTCGCTACTGTCCAACGCCAGTTTTGGTTGCCCCGTCGTGTCTGTAAGCAGCCACTTGACCCTTCATCGGATTTTTCCTCTTTCCAACTGCCGCTCTCTCTCTCTCTCTTCCCCTCTCTATTTCTTTCTCATGGTGCACGCATTTTGCTGTCCTAGTGCCATTTTTCACAGTATAGTTAGTAAGACACCGCCTCTGTCTGTGGGCTCCGTTGCCAATACCGCTTGACACCGCTAATGTTGGTGAGTTTCTCTATGCCCTGTTTGGAGTTTCTGCCCTTGATGGTTTTCTATCATTCATTATTCTTACTCTTTCAAAATTTAAAATTTATGTTCATCTATTAGTGCCAGACCAATGGAGGTCGTGACATTGCATAACCCTACTCGAAGTGTCGCCAAAGACGCCTCTAACGCCCTAGACCAACGTCATTTCGCTCTCTAATTCCACAGGGTCATCGCATGTGATTAGTTACAATATTCAGAATATTAGGCGCATTTTTTACGTTGTTATGTGTGTGATATGAATGTTTGGAAATTGCTAAGATTTTAAATGAGTTATGTTTGAATGGTAGAATCTATAAATGGTGTTATTTCTTGTTGAGTTGTTGTTTGATATCTCAGAAGTCTCAAATTTGTAGAGTTGTGAATGGAGGAGACTTGGATTGTACTGCTGTTTGAGTTGAGTTGTTGGCTGCCGAGGTTGAGAGTTGGATTGTTTGGGTTGATATGTGATTTGTTGGGTTGATAGGTGGCTATTTGGGTTTATGAGTATGGTTGTTTGGACTTTTATGTGTGACTATTTTGACTAGTAATTGTGGTTGTTTCAATTGTTGGAATGAGTTTATAAATAAAAGTAGGTTAGAGGTAAATGGTTAAGCAAATACAAGGAGGATGGACTAATTTTTATGAGGTAGTAAATTTCTTTAGATGTTGTGAGTAATTTATGCATGCTGAATATGTAGCTTGGGTTGTGGGATCTTGTTAATGAAGTGGGTTTTGTGTTGGTTTGGGGTTCATTACTAAAGTTAGTGGCATGCTTGTTTGGGATATTAACTTTTTGGTGAATGTGTTATGGTTTAGGTTGTCATACTGTTAAGCAAATATGTTTTATGTTTTATGGTTATGATTCTGATATTTCTGATTCTGTTAATGTATTGGTACCAATATTTCTATTTTGCTCTGATTTTTGGCCCTGCCATTGGATACAATAGTGGCCTCTGGCCCCGCCACGGGACATAATAGTAGCCTCCAGCCTTGCCATGGGATACAATTGAAGGCCTCGCCACGAGATGCAATAGTGGTCTCTGTTTTGAGTGCACACATTGATGAAAAAGTAGCGAAATGTTCTGCTTAGCTAACTGCAAACGTGCACAACCCTACCACGGGGGTTAAACATGACATATGTTCTAATATGATCCTCTGATATGATATGATAATTTCAGTTATATTATGTCAAAGGACTTTTGTTTATGAATACTTCTAAAACTATCGCTTTGATATTTTGATAACATGTTTTGTTTTGCATTATGAAACTAAAAACGTTTTGTTCTGCATTATGAAACTACGAATATTTTATTCTGCATTATGCACTATGTAAATACATACTAGTATATATTTTCCGGATCTCTATTTTTGGAATTGATGATAACTCATCCCTTATCTCCACAATATTTTCAAATGTTTTAGCTAAGAATCAAGAATAGGAAGTATGTGTAAGGCTATGTGAGCATAGTGGATTATGTACAAAGAGAATACTTTGGTTATTGAAGAATTTTATTTAGTAGTTTTTCTCTCTCTCTTTTTTTTTTTTTTTTTGCACAGCTGACTTGGTTCTTTGGAAGACATTTATTTTGAGATTTTGTGGTGTCTTAGATTAAAAGTAGATTAATTATACTAGTGTCTTAGATTAATTATACTGAGATTTTGCACGGTTGACTTGCTTCTTTGGAAGATGTAATTGAATATCAAACATAATACAAGATTTATTTTGCACGTTCGATCGGAACGCCATAACGAGTTGTAGGTTTCAAATATCAAACATTGATGTTTATTTGGTCCAAAAATCTTTGTATAATTGTACATAAAAAAGACAAGATCGACACCAAAATACAAGAACATATCACAAAGGATGATCTCAACATGGGTCCAACAGAACCATATGATGCAGTAAATGATATCCCCCCAAAAAAGAGAGCAAACCTAGCAATCTTGGACCCAACAAAACCATCTGATGTAGTTAATGGCGATCTCAACATACAACCCGAGGATGATCTAGCTCAAGAAGACAATCTGTCACTTACTACATATCTTCAGAAGGTTAAGAAGGAGGAAAAAAAAAAAGTGGAAACGAAACGAAGAAGCAACATGGGAAGATTCCATCCATACATAAAGAATAAAGTCTTCAACACAGGCGGTAAACTCTATCAATCTTCCCCAGATCTTATTACTCCAAAAGTCCAATTGGGTGAGGAGGCAGGGCCTTATCTACCCCACGATGATATATGAGGATCCTCTCATGGAACTACAGAGGCCTGGCCCGACCTGCTGCAAAAAGAAGCTTGGGGACCCACATTAGGTCTCACCAACCTGATGTGGTCTTTATATCAGAGACTTTTTTGCAGGATAACAATATCACTGGTGTTGTAAATACTTTAAGCTTTTCCTTGTCTGTAAGTGTGCCTAGTGTAGGGTAAAAGGGTGGCCTTTTGTTAATGTGGCGCCTAGATTTGGATATAGAACCAATCTTCATTTCTAGTAATGTTATTGTTGTAATTGTGTACTCGGATCCTATTTATATGCCATGGCTCCTATTATTAGTCTGCTGTCCTACGCAACACACTCAAAAATTGAGCTTTTGGAATTTGCTTTCCTCTATAGTCAATAGCTACCCGGGTCCTATTTTGGGTATTGGGGATTTTAATTCTCTCTTGAACCAAAAAGAAAAGTCAAGGGGTAGGCCATTTGCTTCTTCATCTTCTCCCTCTGGGTTTTAGAGTTTTATGAATGACAATGGGTTTGCAGATTTAGGCTACTGTGATCCTAAATTCACATGGACTAATAATGGACAGGGAAGAGGTAGAATTAAGGAAAGACTAGACTGTGCCATCTCCAACTCACAATAGACTATGCTCAATCCTAATTCCAGATTATTCAATCGTCCCATTCGTAACTTAGATCACTCGCCTATTCTACTATTCACTAAAGGAAAGACCAAAGTCAAAAGACCATTCAAATTTGAGGAATTCTGGTCAAGAGATGAGTCTGGTCTGTTGAGGTGTCTGGCACTCCTTTCTTTATATTGACCCAAAAACTCAAAATAGTGAAAAAAGCTATTAAAGTCTGGAATGCTAAGCACTTTGGTCACATTCAAACCAGTATAAAGAGTCTCACTGAGTTGCTTAGTCAAGTTCAACAACAGGACCCACCCAATAATTCTCTTTCCCAAGAGGACTCAATCAAAGATTGTCTTAATGAATACCTTAGAAGAGAGGAATCCTTGTGGAAACAAAAATCAAGAATTCAATAGTTGACAACAACTGATTTGAACACTAGGTTCTTCCACATGTCGGCTACTATTAGAAGAAGGAAAAATGAGATCAATTGTCTGAAGAATGATTCCAATCAATGGGATTCCAACCCTCTGAATATTCAGTCCATGTTTCTTAATCACTTCCAGAATATGTTTCATTCTTCTAATCCAACTTATCCTGGAAATTTGGACAACCTTTTCCAAGAGACAATAACAAATCATGATAATGATATTCTTTGCTAGATTCCATCGGAGAAGGAAATTCTGAATACCATCAAGCAAATATCTTCTTCAAAGGCTCCTGGTCTAGACAAGTTCATTGGGTTTTTCTACAAACAATATTGGGGATATTGTCAAAGAGGATTTGATTCAAGCCATAAAGAGTTTTTTCATTGATAGCAAGTTGCTTAAAGAGATGAACCATACATATATTGTTCTGATTCCCAAGAATAGTTCCCCTAGCACAGTTCATCAATATAGACCCATTAGCCTCTCGAATGTAAGTTATAAAATCATTGCTAAAATTCTAGCGAATAGGCTAAAGGGTGTTATGCACAAGTTATTCAAGAAAATATCATCCTTGCTCAAGAAAGTCTTTCATGTATTGAGGAAAAAACAAGGTAGAAAAGGACTTATGGCGATCAAAATAGACATGGAAAAAATATTCGACTTTATGGAATGAAACTTCATTCTAAACATCTTCAAATGTATTGGCTTTAATCAAACATGGATTCATTGGATCAAGGAGAGCATCACAACAATCTCATATCCTGTAGTGATTAATGGCATCCCCCATGGGTTTTTCCATCCCTCAAGAGGATTCAGGTAGGGAGACCCTCTCTCCCCTTTCCTTTTTATACTTGGTTCAAAAGTTCTCTCTAGGTTGCTACTAAGACAGGAACAAATTGAGTCTATAAAAGGAATCAATATCTATAGGAATGGGCCTTCTTTCTCCCATCTGTTATTTGCAGATGATTTAATTCTCTTTGGACTTGCTAACTGCAACACTGCTTCAACCCTTGCTAGAACTCTTAATAATTATTCAGATTGATCGGGGCAAAAAATCAATACCTCCAAGTCCTTCATCCAGTTCAACAAAAACAATAGGCAAGAAGTCAAAAGAGATATAAGGAATATCCTCCAATTCAAGATATCCCCCTCTAAGATTAAATACCTAGGATTGCCTCTAAACTTTGGAAGTCCAATGCAATCACACCTCAATGATATCTTGACTAGAATTCAGGAAAAGCTTGAACAGTGGAAATCAAAGCTTCACTCTCAAGCAGGGAGGACAACAAGTGATTGCATTAAGCAAAATACCTTCCTACACCATGACTACAACTCTGATTCCTGCTAACATGGCAAAAAAAGTTGATAGAGTATTGATGAGATTTTGGTGGGGGTTCGATAATCACAAGAAACATAAATATACCCCCAAGTCTTTGTCTTCCATTTGTAAACCTAAGTCCATGGGGGGTTTAGGAATCAGACTCACTCCTCAATTCAACGGAGCTCTTCTGGGCAAATTAGTCTGGCATCTTATCAGCAATGAAACAAGTGTCTGGAAAACAGCTTTTTTGCATAAATATATGACAAATAACGACTGGATGAGTGTCATGGCCAAAGCTTCAGATTCAAGGTTCTGGAAAAGTCTGATAAAACAAAAAGACTTCATCTTGTCAAGTGTTATCATTCGGATTAATAATGGAGATGCTACTCATGTGTGGTCTAACCCCTTGGCTCCCTTGCTTACATCCTCCACTTCCTACACCTCAAAGTCCAAGTACTCATCAAAATCCAGATCTTAGAGTTGCTGAACTAACACTAGAAAATCCTAGGAGATGGAACACCCTTCTTTTGAATACTCTATTCGCAATTGCTACTACCATAGATATACAAAACATTCGTCTTACTCACTACCAATTTCAAAATATCATGGATTTGCCCAAATGGAAACACCACTCTTCTGGTAAATATAGTGTTAAGTCAGCTTATGCTACTTTAGCTTTGAACACAAATACAAACACATCAGATGTCCCTGTCTGGAAAAAATTGTGGTCTCTCAAACTGCAAGATCGACTGAAACTTTTCCTATGGAAAGTGTTCAATGAAATCCCTCCTACTAGTCTATCTCTCAATTACTGTATTGCACTAACTGAGGATCAAGTTCTTCGTCCTCTCTGTCATATGGAGAATGAAAGCCTGGATCATCTATTCCTCAATTGTTTTTTCTCTAGAATTTTGTGGAGACATGCCCTATGGCCACTTGACATAACTTGCTTCAAACAAAATGGAATCAAGAATTGGATCAATATCATCCTAAACCCCTATGACACATTACGGATCCCTGGTTTTGAAACTCATAATTTTTCAGCTCTTCTCTATAATAGCTATGGACAACTTATGGCTTTTTAGGAACCAGATCACTCACAACATTGCAAACCATACAGTTGATTACTTCATAAAAAAAACTTTGGATCTTTATAGAGAACATGACAGAGCCTGGGAAATGAAGTCCATAGAATCAAATCCAAATTGGAGTCCACCTGAATGAGGATACTCTCTCTATTACTTTTGATGTGGCAATCAGAACTAAGAGGAGAACCTCAACAGCAGTGTGCAGAAATAGTCTAGGTACAATACAATTTGTTGTAGCACACCACAATTGGAGCACTGATCCAAATATAGGGGAAGCAATAGCTGCCTTGTAGGGGTTCAAAAAGCACATGCAAGGAAGATCAACAAAGTTATTCCTGAAGACGACTCCCTAAATACAATCAATAATCCTCACAAGGCTATTAATTGGGAAATTGAAGGGATTGCTAGAGATACTAGATTTCTACTTAAAGATCTTCAAGCATGGAGAGTTGTAAAGATACATCGATTCTAGAATCGATGTGCGCATTCCATTTCGCAATGGGCTCATTCCAACCTAGAGTTTAGAAATATCCCACTCATCAAAACCCCAATCTGTTTGCTAGACTTCCATAGTGGAAAAGACCCACCTTCTTAAAATGTACATTACTAGCTTTCTGTATTGGTTTCTTTTGTTTTCCTGTTGTATGGAACAGTTTCTATTTTTGGAATGAATCTATTATTTGCTGAAAAAAAGAAAAAAGTATGGAAAATACATTAGGAGAGACGGTTTTATTAAAATATAACTCAAGTACCGCCAATGACTCAAACCTAATATATCTCTAACAATTCGAAGTAAAGTAAATTAAGAAATTAAAAAGGTCTATCCTGTAACAAAGTATATAGCACACACTCGTAACAGAAGTTAACCAAGTTCAAGAGTTGGACTTCAATGTGTTCCCAATGTCAATGACAAATCTGTATTTGACATCTGCTTTCTGGAGGCGCTCCATGGCAGTGTTCACGTAATCCATTGGAATAACCTCAATGTCGGATGTAATGTTGTGTTTGGCTGCAAAATCAATCATTTCTTGCGTCTCCTTGATGCCTCCAATAAGACTACCAGCCACTGTCTTCCTTCCTGTCAATCCAAAATTCTCATCAATACACGATCTTTCGGGGGAAATGCATATATACTAGCAACCATAATTAGAAGCTACTAACAAAAAACGTACAATAAAAAGAAAATATGAAAAACAGAGCAAGCATATCAATGTCTCATGGATTACTGTCTCCAATATTTCACATTGCACGAAACTTCGAATCCTCTAATTACATGCTTACCCATGATTAAAGGAAAGACCGGTAGCTCAAGCGGCTTCTCTGGTGCACCAACCAAGACAAGCTTTCCATTTAACTTCAACAGGCCAATTAAAGGCACGAGAGGGTGCATTGCAGAGACCGTATCAATGATTCCATCCAATTTTCCCTGGGCAGCCTATAAAAATTGATTAATTATTGATGAAGTTAGACACCAATAAATTGTCATGGCTCAGTAAATTGTTAACATTGTTAGCAACTCTGCACGTACCTGCATCTCATCTTGGTCACTGCTCACCAAAAACGAATCCGCACCAAGGCTTTCCAAGGCTTCTTTCTTCTTCTTTGCCGAGGTACTGATCACTGTCACCTTAGCCCCCATAGCTTTTGCAAATTTCACAGCCACATGGCCTAGCCCACCAAGGCCAACCACACCCACTTGCATACCAGGTTTATCAAGCCCATAAAATTTCATGGGGCTGTAGACGGTGATCCCGGAACATAGGAGAGGGGCACAGGCATCAAGTGGCAGATTGTCCGGAATACGGATCACAAAGTGCTCGTCCGCGACCATGATATCAGAGTAGCCTCCATATGTGATGGTTCCATCATGGTACTTGAATCCATAGGTGAGGATCGATTTTGGGCAGTAATTCTCAAGGTTGTTTGCGCAGTTGTTGCACGAATGACAGGCTCCAACCATGCAGCCTACGCCAACCTTGTCTCCAACTTTGAAGGTTTCTACCTTGCTCCCCACCTCTGTCACTACACCCACAATCTCATGCCTGCACCATGCAGTTCAGTTAACATGATTTTAGTATGAATTTGGCAAAAAGGACTCGGAAGTCAAATCCATTCACTGTGTAGACATCGACAGAATTTCAGCAGGCAAACGGAAAAATGGCGCCGGTGAAGAAATTAGAGACACATTAATTACCAATATCATCGAATCAATGTTGTTTCCTTTTCAGGAAAATAAAAATAATTACTTTGTGCATCAAAAGCGATAAGTTTGTGTTGACTTTGTTTTAGGCCGCTCAGTTCCTATAAAAACATGTGAGGATTGCAAGAGAACATACCCAGGGACGAGTGGGTAGGCGGTATAGCCCCAATCATTCTTCAGCATGTGAAGATCCGAGTGGCATATCCCACAATAAAGAACTCTGAACGTTACGTCCTTGTCTCCAGTTGCCCTGCGATTCAGAATATACAAAATAAGAATTTTTGCGATTTGATAATATTCCTGTTGTGGACATGAAAATGCTTTTGGCCAAGAACATTTGTCATGAGAAAATTATCCGATTTCGTTTATGTTTGGCTTCAACAAATTGATCATGCATGTAGATCGAGAAAGAGTACCTTCTAGAGAATTTGAAGGGAGAGAGGACCCCAGAAGTATCTCTGGCTGCCCATCCAAAGGCTTTCCTAGGGTGCTCTTCCTCTGGTGACTTCGCCATTTCTATTGATCTGTCGCACGTAGAAAGCAAGTAGAGAGAGATATGTTGGAATGAGTGTGCAGTACTGATGATGTCGATCATATATTGGCAATGGAAGGGGTTTAAGCGTTCATGATTTTTTGAGATGAGATGAGTTAAAATTAAAGTTAAAAATTAAATAAAATATTATTAAAATATATTTTTTAATATTATTTTTATTTTAAAATTTAAAAAAATTAAATTATTTATTTTATTTTATATAAAAAATTTAAAAAATTATAATAATGAGATGAAATAAAATGTGATGAGATAAAATATTTTCTAAAAATAAACGAAAACTAAAGCTATTTGTAGTACTGGCAGGTTGGGGGATGACTTATTCAGTGAGTTAATGTGAACGAGAGTAGGACCCGGGAACTTAAAATCTTGCTGCCCACGAGAGGTCCTATTTGGTAGCTTTTTCTTCGATATCAAGAAATTCATGCATACAGGTGGACCCCATACATAATATGGTTCTGGAGTTATCATTTTTGCCGTATGGAAATTGAAGACATTAAACTCCGATAATCATTTTTACCGTATGGAAATTGAAGACATTAAAAAAAAAAATTATTTAAATTTTGTATTTAATCTCTTAAAAAAATTAATTATACATTATTTATATATTTCATGACTGTAAATATTATTTATCTATAATTAATAGAGGCCAACAAAGGCAAAGTACGATTTAGAAGGTTATTAATTAATTTATTTATTTTGATATAATAGGGTAATAAATTATTACGTTAAACATAAATACCAAAAAGTTTTAAGTTTTCTTAGTTATATAATTATGCACTAACCATTGTAAGTTCTTTTGCTGATCTTCATTTAGTTTTTTTCTCAATTACACTAACAATTCTTTTTCTCTTATATAAACTTATAACGTTAATTATATTTTATATTAATTAATCAAAAATAGTATTACTAGATGTTTTTATTTCTTTAAAGTCTTTTTATCCTTTTTAGAAAAGCCCTTCTTGGGGGCCTTGTAATTAATATTATTTTCTAAATAATTAAAATATCAATATGATTTCTTAGAGGATTTAAGGGCATTTATTTCTTAATAAAAGACCATCACTAATTTTCTTTTTAAGAAGTTTTTGGGGTTGTGGGTGGCCTTAGCCAATTGACTAACTTGCTTAAGCCGTGCCCCTGATTTTGCTGAATTTGTACGCGGTGCTTCAGCTTTAGGATTATTTTTTAGAGTTTGGATTGCATATCATCATCTTTATATATACACTATATATTATACTTATTTTTATTTTTTTATTCTTTTTAAACTAATTAATTTCTTCTACTTTTCGTTTATACACTATATATTTGATAAGAGAAAAAAATAAAAAAAAAATATATAATATATTATGTGAAGATGATAAGTATAATTTTTCATAAAAAAAATAGGATAATTTCTCAAGAAGTAATTGCATTTGTAAGTTCCATTTATAATTAAAATACCTCTCAAAATAACTACTGCTTTATATAAACCAAAATAAAAATAAATAAATGTTTTAGCTGTAAAAATTTATACAAAAGAAAATTTATAAATAGATATAGATTAATATAATTTATTAAAATTATATAATTATTTTTATTATAAAATATATTTAATAAATCATTACAAATTATATCATAAAATCAATCTATAAATTTATTTTTATATAATATGTATCACTTTTCAAATCAAAATGCTAAACTATAATATATGATTCTTATATAAAGGCTACTGATAAAGACTCCAAAATACGATGATTGTGTCTCATCAGTCTTCACGTGATTCAACATCTGGGAAATCACTTTCCATATGACGTATGACATACATCGCTTCGAAATGACATAAAACGAACAATGCGTCAACAACACGCAAGATAAGCATGCATTACACGAGTGACGAGACAACTCTAATTTTAAGGCTTCGTTTGGATTCCAAACCCATCTCAACCTATCTCTACAATTTTTTCAAATCTCAATATAAAATATAATAAATAATTTAACTTTTTCAAATTTTAAAATAATAATAATATTAAAAAATAATATTCTAACAATATTTTATCATCTCAACTCAATTCAACTCAATTCACTTCAATATCCAAACACAATCTAAAACTCCTAATAGGACAAAATATTACGTATCTTCTTCAAAATACACTACATCGCAAAGTAAAAATTTAAATGCTTTAAATGAAAATTTTTATAAACATGTTTTTCTTGAGGCTTAAAAAAAGTCATGATGGCCCGGATCATTGAAGATATGAAAAATTCTATTTTTAAGTCTCGTATACCACAAATTATCTTTTTTATAATTTTTTTAATTTTATTCTCTTATCAAATGTGTTATATGAATTATGAGTAGAATAATTTAATTATTTTAAAAATAATAAAATTAAAAAAATCTCTAAAAAAAATAAAAAAAAATTATAGTGTGTGGTGTATGGGCTTATGAATAACAATACTCTAAAGATATTTGAAGAAAACTGTTAAATAAGATTAAATCGAATTATTTTAAGGAATATAATTTCTGCAAGATTAAATTTTTACTCATTTTATAGCTCACGTTACTTTGGTGTTTATATTTCTACGTCGTTTAGAAAACTATTAGAGTCTCTTAAAAGATTCAACACTTCAAGATTAAAAATTTAGATGGTTTTTCTAAGATAATGACGAGAGAGTGGGGAGAATTTTTATTTTTTTTAGGACTTTTTCACACACAATTAATGTACATACTCTCATTTTAAAGGATTTTTACACCTGAAAGTTAATTAACTTCCCTAAATATGTGGAAGTTAAATAATCTCCCTAGAGTTGTGAGAGTGATGAAAAGTTAACAAATAACTTTCCCACCCATATAGACACCACTTGGTCATAGGATTTATCAATTACCAACACATTTAATTTTTAGTTGAACATGAGTCCAATTTGATCTTATTATGGATTTATATTTTATGTTTAAGTATAGTTCATTTATTTTTTAAACAAATTGTTCGGTTATAGAGCCCGAGTGGTTTTGTGAGCTGGAAAAGTGAAGACAAATTGTATTCGCTCTACTCGGCACTTAAGCAAAATCCAGGTAGAGAGTTCGCTCGAGGCGTGCTCTTTTATTAGCTCAAGCAAATGTCAGAAAGAGAGTTCGCTAAGGCTTGCTTGATAGATCACTTGAGCCAATTTTTGATTGATTGTTCACTTGCAGAACGCTCGACACCTGCTCAAGCGAATAATCATTTTTTTGTCAGATTAGCATTTATAGTGCCATACACTACAAATATGTTATATTTATGTTCAGAATGTATCAGATTGAACTGAAAGGAATAGAAAAGCTATAGAGCAATATTGTGAGAGAAAAAAAGCCCTAGAGAGAGAGAGTTGAGATTTGTATGAGTAGAGTAAAGCTCTTGTAATTCACTGTGTGTGATTGTAATTTTCTCTACAATAAAGTCTCTTGTAGCTTTAGGACGTAGGCACGTTGTCGAGCCACATTAAATCTTGTGTGTCATGTGTGTGCTTGATTCTTGTGTTTGTGTAGTTATTTCAATGTATGTCTTGTTATCTTTATGTGTGAGCGTGATGTTTTTCACAACAACTGGTATCAAAGCTTTAAGGTTTGAGTTTGGGGTTGAACGATGGGTGGAGAAGACGTGAAGGTTGGAATCGGGAAGTTCTATGGCACAGACTTTGGTTATTGGAGGATGCAGATCGATGATTATCTCTAATGGAAAAGACTTTACCTTCCTTTGTTGGGACAGAATCTGGAGAGCATGGATGATGCAGAGAGAATCTGTTGGATCGACAGGTTATGGGAGTTATTCGGCTCAGTCCAACCAAATCGTGCACAACGTTATTAAGGAGAGAACCACGTCAGATCTAATGGCGGCTTTGTCAAGTATGTATGAAAATCCGTTAGCGAATTACAAAGTACATCTAATGAAGAAACTGTTCAATCTAAGCATGACAAAAGGAATGTTTGTGGCCCAATATTTGAATGAATTTAATACAATCACATATCAATTGTCTTCTCCTGAGATTGAGTTTGATGATGAGATTAGAGCATTGATCTATTGATATCGTTGCCAAATAGTTGGAAGGCCATGAGGATGGCAAAAATTAATTCAACCGGCAAAATGAAATTGAGTTACGATAACGTACATGACATAATCCTTGTTGAAGAGGTACAGAAGAAAGAATTTGGGAAGTTTTTTGGTATAGGTTCTATCTTGAGTGTTAAAGATTAGGGCAGGGGACATAAAAGGTCCTCGTACAGGAGCAAGTCGAGATCTAAGTAGCACATCACTTGCTGAAATTGTTGTAACTATACCACATCAAAAGAGACTGTCGGAATCAGAAACAGATTGAGGATGACACTGTGAACGTGGTGGTTGAAGAAAGACAGGACACTCTATTTCTTGCAGTGCATAGTCTAATTGATAATTGGGTGTTGAATTCAGGTGCTTTGTTCCATAGCACCTGTGATTTTGGGCAGATGTACACGGGTGATAAAGACAGACACGTTCCAGATCTGAAGAAAAGTCTAATCTCTGTTGGATAGCTTAACGACAGCGGTCATACAATAGTATTTTCTGGAGGAGTGTGGATGTCACAAAGAGTGTATTGGTCTTGGCGTGTGGTAAGAGATTTGACACTTTGTATTTGACATCAGGGACTAGTGATGTGCAAGAAAATACATGAGTGCAACAAATCAGGCTTGATTTTGCAAATCGGATGGGGAAGTAAAATGGAGTCAGTTTTGTGGTTCCTCATTGAAGCATATGGAAATCTCTCGAGACTATGGTACAAAGCAGTCAGAGATGAGGACAGAGCATCTAGTGTTCCAGGGATATCTACACCTATAGATGATGCTTGTAGAGCTTTCAAGATAACCAGACCTTTACGGTGGTCACCTACCTTAAACTATATCCTGTTGACAAAAGGTGGTGAACCATGTTATAATGGGAAATATTGCGAGATAGGAGATTGAACAAGTGGGAGTTAGCTGATAAGAAGCTGACTGGACTTCCAGGGAGGAAGCTAAGACTGCACAAGTCATGGGCACATCAATTGAAGCCAAAACATGTTAGCAGTAGAAAGTGGGATCAGCCGCCCATATAAGAGAAGGGGACGTCAACAATGAGTTCTCTGATGTTTGCCATGGTTGATTCGAGATCGAATATTCCCAGTGCAGTGGGAGTTATGAGTCGCTCAGTAGATGTGTTGACTGAGGACGATGTACGTGATAGACTGGAGTCAGTTCGACTTCAGTTCGTCTTCTGACTTGAAGAAGGGAGATGCAGAAGTCATAGGACTTGTGTTGGTGACAGTGATTCTCATCTGGAGAATCAGTCTCCAAGTAGGAGATTGTTGGGTTATGGAGCCTAATTGGTTTTGTGAGTTCAAAAAGCGCAAACAGATTGTTCGCCCAACTATTGCTTAACTTGGCATTTGAGCAAACCTCATGCAGAGAACTCGCTCAAGGCACACTCGATGATAGCTCGAGCGTACATCAAACAGAGACTTTACTCGAGACTTGCTCGACAGACTACTTGAGCCAATATTGCATTGGTTATTCACTCAAACTCGCTCGCCGTGAGCTCAATGCCCGTTTGTGCGAAGAATCCTTTTTTGCCAAACTAGGGTTTCCAGCACTGTACACTATAATTATGGTGTAGAGCAATATTGTGAGAGAGAGTTGAGATTTGTGTGAGTGAAGTTCTTGTAAATCATTGTGCATGATTGTAATCTCCTCTGGGATAAAATTCCCTGCAATTGTAGATTTATGCACATTGCCAAACCATGTTAAATTTGTGTCATGTATATGTGATTGATTCTTGTGTTTCTACAACTATTTCACTGTGTGTCTCGTTATTATTGTGTATGTGTATTGTTTTTTTCACTACACAAATTTGAGTTTTTCCACATGATTTATTGAATTATGATAAAATAGATTATTTATATTTTATATGATAAACTCATTGTGTATGAGTTTTTCCACACTTTTGATTTGGTATAAATTTTTCATATGTTTATATATATATATAATATTTTTATGGGTTTAGATAACATGTATTGAATTAAAAACATAATTCTCACTTATTTTTCAAACACTTAGAGGCTTATATTTTTGGCAAATTTTGCTTTCGGCAACAATATCAAAACCCTAAAATGGCAGCACATGAAGTTCAACATAAGTGGGCATCGACACCTTAAGCGTGGAGGTGGTTAACGATTCTTGTTTTGGATCGTTGATGTCGTGTTTCATAGCCCGAGCAGTTCCATAACAGCCAAACGTATTAGACTTGCAGCTTAGAAAGAGAAAAGGCTCCGATGACTTACAGGGTCATTCTGATGCCAAAGTCAGTAGTGAATACTAGGGTGATGAAGAGAACTAAGTTAACTGGAAAAGTTGTGAAGGTTCAGAGAGCCTTCTTGTGGGGGGATTGGCTATTACTAGGGGTGTAACCGGTCCGGTCCGGTTCGGTTTTGGACAAAATCTAGGACCGAACCAGTATGTACCGATTTTGTATTTTTCAAAACCGATTACGCATCGGTTACTCTCCTAAACCGGTACTTCCAGTTTTACCGGTTTTCGGTCCGGTTTGGTCCGATTTTCCAGTTTTTTTAAAATGTAAGTTTCACAATTTGTCATTATAAATTTGTTTATAAAAAAAAATAATTTAAAAAATATTGTTTTATACTTTTATTATAAGTTATATATTAGTATTAGTTATAAACTATATATTTAATATTAGTATTAGTTATAAAATTTTAGTGATTTAGTATTAACATTTTTTATAATAATTTATAAATTATAATAAGAAATTATTTCATATATAAATATATATAATTATATATAAAACTTTCACATAAAAAATTATAATTATACATAATATATAAAACTTATATATATTAATATATATATATATATATAATATTTTGTATAAAACTTATATATACAATAATATAAATATTTTTTTTATATTTTTTTTTATCAACCGGTCCAGTCCGGTCCGAAAAATCCTAAAACCGGAACCGGACCGGAACCGGCCGGTTTTCACATTCTAAGAACTGGTCCCGGACCAGACCGGTTCAAAACCGGTAAAACCGATCCGGACCGGTCTTTCGATTTTCCGGTTTCAACTTACACCTATAGTTTTTACTTATACCTGGTTTGTACTTGTCTGTCGAGGGAGATCGTGGGGTGGCAGGTCTTGCCTGGGTCAGGCCTGCTACCATTCCTACCGTCACAATGTGTCAGGTCGTGGCTCACATTGCTGAGGGAGATTGTGGCATGTCGGGGTGTGCCTAGGTCAGACCTGCCGCCACCCTCCTGTCATGGCATGTTATCAAGTTGTGGCCGAGCCATCCTATGGTACCTCTGGCGGCACGTCATTGCATGCTGGGTTCCGTGGCATGCCTTCAACCGAGCACGCCTAGCCGGCTGCATCCTGCGGTGATAATCTTCAATGTACCTCATGGCAAGGCTCAGTAGTTCTCTGAGCCCCAAGGCAATCACTACCCTTGGTGAGCTCCTCGGCATGGCCGAGTTTGGTGCCAAAGCTTTATCAGGATGGCCCTACGACCGTGGGCTCAGTACATGAAACCATGATTTGGGCCTGGGCCCCCCTCTCACAGTACCCCGCGAATTCCTATCACAGAAGTGTGGTGGGAATTTAATGTGCCTCCTAGTTTCTATGCCGCCCGTCAGCCTCTTGGGGTAACATGTCCGACTCCTGTTGGTTCAAGATCCCGAGGCCACCTGTCCATTCAATGAGTGCGTCTCCTTGGTTCCCGTGACTCTTTCATATTTCATCTTCAATGACCCACCCATCAATTGAGTTCCCAAGGCCACCTATCATTCAATGAATGCCTCTCCTAGATTTGAGTTCCCAACGGCTAATTGGACGTGCCAGCGCCACATTCTCCGTGTCCTAGGACCTCATTGGTCCATGTCCCCCACGCGTTTGACACGACGGCTCCCACCAGTACCATTTGGGATTCGCGAGACGTTCTGCTGGCGTCATCACTGTTAGGTGAAATGTTTCCCAAGGTGTTTCCCGCGCACTTTCCTCTTTACTCACCAATATAAAGCCCCCTTCTGCCTCCCACTTCCTCCATCACTGCCTTCCTCGAGCCTCTCCATTATGTCAACTGGTTCCCCTATTGTCATGTCTTCCTCCCTTCCCCAGCCTTCTACTTCCCTCCTCATAGTGTCCCTTTGTCTTCTCTATGATGCAACCTTATTCTTCCAAGCTTTCTATTTCCAAGTCGCGACTTCATCTTCCCTCCTCACAGAGCCCCTTCGTCGTCGCAGCGTTCATGGTCATGGCCCCCAAAGCACCTTCCGATATTGTCGCCCCTTATTTCGCTGGGAAACACTGTGTTTCATCCGTCACAGGTCCAGATCTTAGGGTGTTCTGAGCTAAATATGACATTCACTCCTCTATCGTTCTGGAGACTCCTTAAGGGATCGAGCACGCAGTACCACCATAACTTACACGCTGTGTGGGAGGTTGATGCTGATAAGTAGCTGGTCTACAGTGGATGGTGTGCCCATTCGCTTAGCCATTTCTACATATTTGTCCCCGAGCTCTCAGAGTTCGAGGTGCATCTTGCACCTTTCCTCCTCTACTGCGGTATTCGCAGGGACCCACTGCTAGTTCTCCCCTTCGTTGCTGCTACATTCTCCTCTTCCAACTACCTCCTTGTTGGTTCTACTGAGCACCGCATTCTCCTGGCAGAGCATCCCAGTTTTCTCCATCAGCTTCCTTATCATTTCCTCCATCTTGACGAGTCTTGCTTCCATTTCTTCGCATCGGTTTTCCTCCATTCGCATAGTTTCCGACTGTGTTGCTGCCAGCATGCGAAGTACACGCTTTTATGGAAAAAAAAATTCCACAGACGGCGCCACTGTTGATGTCTTGTTTTATAGCCCAAGCAGTTCCACTACAGCCAAACTCACTGGACTTGCAGATGAGAAGGAGAAAAGGTTCCGGTGACATCCGGGGTCACTCTGATGCCAAAGTCAGTAGTGAATACTAGGGTGATGAAGAGAACTAAGTTAACTGAAAGAGTTGTAAAGGTTCAGAGAGCCTTCCCATGGGGGGAATGGCTGTTACTTATACCTGGTTTGTACTTGACTGCCAAGGGAGATCGTTGCGTGTCAAGTCGTGCTACCATCCCTACCATGACAGTGTGTTAAGCCACGGCTCACACTATTAAGGGAGATCGTGACGTGTCAAGTCATACCTGGGTCAGACCTGATGCCCCCCTCCTGCCGTGGCATGGTGTCAGGTCATGGTCGAGCCTTCCTATGGTTCCTCTGGCAGCACGTCGTTGCGTGTTGGGTACCCTGGCGTGCAATGAATGCAAAGTGTCTCACACCTAGCATCCCCATACTGGGCACGCCTAGCCTGGTGCATCCTATGGTGATAATCTGTAATGTACCTCATGGCAGGGCTCAGTAGTTCTCCGAGCCCCAAGGCAATCACTGCCCTATGGTGGGCTCCTTGGCGTGGCTAAGCTTGGTGCCATAGTCTTTTCAAGATGGCCCTGCGACCATAGGCTCGATACGCGACACCTCAGTTTGGGCTCCCAACCTGCCCCAGGTCCCCCCGGGGTGGGGGGGGGGGGTCTTTGGAGAGAGTGGCCTCCTCTCACAGAGGCTGTGGAGGAAAGAAAAAACCTTCATCTTGTCACCGATCACCACCGTCCAATTGCTACCAAGTTGTCAATTAGTTTCAAAGATGATCTTGCAGCGATGGTAATGCCTCATTTTCATGTAGGTCAGCTGCTTGGTAAGCTGAAATCCTCATTCTTTGAAATCCTAGGCATAATCCTCTTGAAGGGCAAGCCAAACTTGATGAGAGGTCTTGAAGCCGAAGACTGAACGAAGCAATCTTTCAAAAAGAATATCAATGATCCAACCATGAAGTAATTGATCTACCTTGTGACATCGCACGTATGTTGAACTGATTTTTTTGTGATTGAGAGAAGTAGCTTCATTTCCAATGAGTTCATATTAGGGAGAGAGGCAGAGTCGATTAGGTGGTCCACGATGTCTTTGCTCTTGATCATGGCCGTGACTTGCTTGCACTATTTTGCCAGAAAGGAGAATTTTCTTGGGTCAATATTAAGGTTACATAATTATTCAAAGAGTGAAATGGAAGCCATTGGGGGTAAGGCTCTCTTCTCTTGCTCTTTTAAAGCAAGTGCTTGCGAAAATGTTTCACACAACGTGAGTGCAAATTGAGAGCCTTCTTTTTACACATGCAATACGTCTAATATTGCGGGTTTTGTAGTTTCCATATTTACAATTGTATTTGTTGAATCCTTGATTGGCTCATGTATTGTTGCATGCCTATGTAAATTAATTTGTAGCCATTGGGTATCATGTTTCCTTGTTTTGCCTGTGGTTCTTGATTTTTGTTCTAGTGCCTTTTCTCGTTTTGTTTTATTTGTGTGTTAATTTTTTAAGTTCAAATAATTCAAGGCATGGCTATAGCTAAGCGAGCGAATTCCACCATTCACCTGTTCACCCATAAAGGTGAGCCTGTACAATTTTTCCATAGCTACCACACCTGGGCTTAGGGGTGGGGAGGGGTGGGGCATGTTGCCTAGGGGGAAGGAAGAGCTGCTACTCACTCAATGTTGTCGGTGATTGATTGAAAATCTCGATCTTATATTTTAGTAAAGGGAAGTGAATTGTAAAAAAATGAAAAAAAGAAAAATTTTACATAGACAATTAATTATGCTATGTTGTTATGTATAATTACGAGAATAATACTAGGTACAAACCCTAAATAAACAAGTCTCGTGCTGATCTTTTGTAAAAATGTGGGTCCCATTCAAAAAGTAATAGTTTTTTAGACTTTTCATGGCGGGATCTACTTTTTTACAATGGGCTTACACAGGAGTTGTCTATTGAGGATTGTATAAATAATTTCTCAATTATGAGACATTCTCCTTGATCGTGATGCCATAACGTTCGGTAAAATATCTTAATAATGTAGAGTAAAAAGAATACTTACATAAAGCTAGGGTAATATGTTTGAGTTTGAGGAAAAAAATATATTTGCAACCACAAGTGATGGTACGTGCCATGTACATTAGTTAGGGTTTGTTTCGGGTTGCAATGTGAGTCTTAAAAAGTGCTTAAATAGCCTTAAAAACTCTTTAATAGAAAATTTATATTATTAAGTTGGGCAATAAAAAAGCACTTTTAATCTCAAATAAGTTAAAAAATACGTTTGCTCAAACGTGTTTTTCCGGATAATGAGGAATGTAATTCGAATTTTAAAAACACTGTCAATAGACGAAAATACCCATACAACTTTAAGATAATTACAACTTTCAAATTCTCAAGGAAATGATCATAATTTCTATAAATATAAATAATCGTCATTTCTACTTCAGAAAACATGTTTTTAATTTGTTTCCAAACAAACGTAGCATATTTAAAAATACTTTAAACATATAGTTACCAAACAGTAAATAACGTTTTAATAGTAGAACTTATTACTTGAGATATACGCTATAAGCCCTAAAACTATAAGCTATATTTTTCACCGCATTCTCAAACATGCACTAAGTATAAAATATAATTGCGTTTCGAGATTAATTATATTATTATAATTCTGATTTTGGAACTTTCAACTTTTTATTCTCACAAAAATTCCACAACAAACGTCCCTCCCCAAGCATTTTCCTAATCAAAGAATCGCCATCTTTTTCCCTGATCAATTCCCCTAGAACCAAACAATAAATCCTTCTCTGTGCATTGGATTAATGGTGACATTGCCATAGGGTTGAGATTAGGGGTGTGACCGGTCCGGTTCGGTTCGATTTTGGACATATTTTATAACTAAATTGGTGAAATTTGAAAAACCGATACCGCACTGATTCTAAACCTAAACAGATACTATATATTATAATTGTATGACAGACTATAGTGACATATTATAGTATATTATAATATATAGTAATATAATATTAGTACGACTACTAATAATATAGACTATAGTGATAATATATTGTTATTTATAAAGGATTTTAAAATTTAATGTTATATTAATTAATAATTTAGCCTATAATACAAAATTATTTTATATACAATTATATATAAAAAATTTAAAGTTATATATATATGAACTGGTCCAGTCTGGTGTTAGAAAAAAGAAAATCAGAATCGAATCGATTTCAACCAGTTTTGAAAAAAATTAAATCGGTACCAGACTGAACCAGTTTAGAAACGGACCAAACCCACTAGCTTGATTCGGTCCGGGGTTTTTTTTTTCACCCCTGGTTGCGATTCTGTGCACATGCTTTAAGATGCTATTGCTAAATTAATTAGGTGGTGATAACATTAATATTAAGAAAAACACTACTATGTCCACTCCTTTTGACACCTCCATTTGACCGCTGGTCAAAATTTTTTATTTGAGTGATTAAGGAAGTGATTGTAAATGTATTGGTATATTTTTTTAATTTTTTAAATGTATTTAAATATGTTAAATACATATTAGGGTGCGGTATAGTAGCCGCACCCTAATATTAATAGAACTTTTTCAATGATACTTATGCTAACAAAATGTAGCAAAAAATGTTGTTTGAACTTATGGCTAAAATTATACAAAGATCACTATCTATCTATATATATATATATCATGTTAATGTAAGCTGCAAGATCTAAGATGTTATTTCAATTGATCAGACGATCATTATCAGTGGATTCAGTATTGATCTTGAGGAGGCCCTTCAAGACGAAGGTAATCATACATGACCCCTTGAAAAGGGCTTATGCTTCTTGACTGTGTGAGATAGATTGTATTTTTACCTATTTGGAGAAGACTGTTTCCTACATCAATGCTATACAACCAATATAAGCCATGGATTCCGTGCCTTGCTATGGCATTGTCTCCACCAATGGGTCCTGTTGAAAAGTGTGGAGGGTTGGCACCGCCCAACTCGTTGAACCGAACCTTACAAATAAACCAATCATCACGAGAAACCCATCAATCAAGCTGTTAATATTATATATATATATATATATATATATATATATATATTAACCCAAAATAATTAGAACGAAAATTCGAGAAAAATTCAGCTCTAAAATTTTGTGGGTCAAACCTGCAATTCAGCATCTTGAGCTGAAGCCAATGCTAATTGCAGTGTGTAATTGCCGTTGTCGTTCACATTGTCAAGTCCAAACACGATCTGCCATGTTGTTGCTTCGTATGTACGATTATTAACATTTCTGCAATAAAATATATATTAATACTAATGGAGAAGAATAATATCATTTCAAGTAAAACGAGTATTCGTAACAGATTATTTGTGATGATAATGACTATTTACGATGAAAGCATATTCATTTTAGTAGGAAATAGTTATTTTTACAAGAAATAACTGGTCACAAATAAATAATTTTCTTGTAACGAATTACGAATCTTATAAATTTTTAATTATATATCATATTTTCATTTGTCAGACGTGTCATTAAATGATTTATAAATTAATAAAAAAATTAATACCTCGTTAAAGGATGATAAAAGAATGTATTTATCATACGACTGATCATATATATATACCTCGTGACGTGGGCGAAAAACCAATCAGTATGATAATCGCCATTGTTAATGGTGTAGATGAGATCCTGATCGGGATATAAATCTGCATACCGTTCCCATAAACCATATTGTCTGAACCTGCGATTGAGTTAACAAGTATATATAAACATCATGATCAATGTGTGTGTTTATATATATATATATATATATGTATATATGTATGTATGTTTGTGTGACTAACTTTTCTAGGTGATTGTTGTACAATCGGTTCATGAGTGTCGGGTATGGATCAGGTACATAGAACTCTCCGGCGGTGCGGTCGGGGATGCCAATTTCCCACACAGTCGGACCATGTCTTGGAGGCTCGTACACCAATACATCCAGTTTGATTTCACAGCCTGCATGCATTAATGGATGCATGCGATCACTATAGATTAATTATATATATATATATATATATATATAAACAAGTAATTGCAGAAATTAATCCAAACATATACGCTAAATTCTCCGACCATCCATAATAAAAATTTCGGTAGAATTTGTTGAGAAATAATTATTTTCAAGGAACATTATTAATGAAGCTGTCACCTGAATACAATTCAAAAGATTTTTTTCCCAACAACATTAATAATAATTGTTGCTTGATATTTCAAAATGTTCCAAAATGTTGTATCTTTTTAAGTTGTCGCATCATTTCCCTAGTGGGTGTTATTTGCACATTTTTCAACGGTTGTTGGCAGTTGTAGTACCTTATCTAAATCTCAAATTAGTAATATTATATATCACATTTTAATTTTATTTTAATCATATTAAATAATATAAGATACATTCATCATTATTAAATAATAAAAAAATATATAATAAATAATCATTTAATAGTAATAGATATGTCACATCTTACAGCTTAGTGAGATGGTAGTATGATGTATAAAATTTTCATATCTAAATTATCCATAATTTCAGCCTTTTCTAAATTTGTGCTTGTAAATTAATTATTATTGTGTTTTTATTTTTAACAAAATGGAAATTAGTGCACATGAGAAGTATCATAATCATAAAAGTAGTTGTAAATTTATAAATTAAAGTAGTTTTATGTGATTTATTAACTTTATTTTATAAAAAAAATTAATTTTACAATCTAAAATATTACACTAAATCACACCAGTTTATGAATTTAATTTTATAATTTATGATTAAAGTATTTCCACATTCACTAGAGTCAACTTACAAGAAAAAATACACACAATAATCTTATTATTCAAAGAAAATAAAACCTAACAACACCAATCATGACAAAATTACAGGCTACCTAACGTACAAAAATAACAACCTTTTGACTTGGTAATTAATTAATGTGTTAGATGGTAGAGAGTCGAATTACCTGGTGTGATGGTGATTTGGGTATCATTTTTGTAATCCCCAATGAAACCAGGGACCCATGCATACAGATTATAATCCCCTGGTCTGACATTTTTAATTATGAAATATCCTTGCTCATCAGCTTCACTCCAAAATTGATATCCCTGCGCGCACCATAAAGATTAAAGAAAGCTACACTTCATTAATAATAGATTAATCTAATCACTCTTTATTCTACTCCAATGGAAATTTATGCAGCATTAAGTAATTGCCTTGCTTTCTCTTTGCCATGATCCCTTCTCTCCTGGAGCCGCTAAGCCCACATATGCTGATTGCCCCCACATTAATCTCTCATTCACATACCTAATATATATATTTATATATATATATATATATGTATATAGCAAAACAAGTAAAATAATCTTAGAAGTATTGGAATTGGGTTGACTACTAACTAAATAATAAAAAATATTTTTTCATAATTATAGAATTTATACAAAAAAAATATATAAATAATATTATTTAAATTATAGCACGTGAATGACGTGTATTCTAAAAAGAGAACTGCTATAAATACAAAGATATTATACAAAATAAATCTATATGTTGATCTAATTTTACAAAATCCGTTAGATTTATTTTATAATAAAAATTACTTTATAATTTGATATACCATATCAAATTATATTAATTTATAAATTTATTTTTATGTAATATATTTATGACTAAATTATTTTCCATCTAAAAAAATTGAAATATAAATTATGCAAAAATTGAAATATAATATAAGTTGCATACGGTTCACGGACAAGCAATTGACCAGAAACTGTTCCACGCTGATCAGCAGAAAGGAAATCTTCTGACTGAGTGAAATCGTATGGCCAGCTTTCCACTTCAATCAACATCTAGTGAAAAAAGAAATAAAATTAAATAACGTTATAGATAATTGTAGAGTGTGTAAATGTAATGTAATTATTTAAAAAATAAATAAAATTTATTATTAAAAAATTAATTTTTTTCATATAAATCATGTATTTATTTATTTTTTTATAAAGTGATTGTGCGACGATTGCATATTCACCACTGCAAGAATTATTTCTAAAAAAAAAAAAATGTGTGAAATTAATTATATATAATACTTTGGCAAAATAAGTTGAAGGAAAACAAAAGCCTAATAACATGAGAAATTTAATACCTGCTCTTTTGCGTTTGCCCAAAGTTCCAAGGGATTCTCCCCATTGTCAACAGAATTGAGATAAACAAATACAGGCCCAAAAACTTTTTTCCATGCCTCTCCATCTTCAAACTTCATCTCTGTTTCCTTCCCACCGTAGTGAGTACTCAAAAACATCTAAACAGGAAAACCCGGTTAAATTATTGCTACTTTTTTTTTTTTTTTTTTTATATAAAATATTGGAAACATATATATTCTAAAATTATATTTAATATTATTTATTTAAAGAGTAATATTAGAGAGAAACTATTATAACAGTGTACATTTTACACTCACTGCCTCACTACTTCTAATTGATTATTCTTAACATTCACTTAAAGAAATATATAATCTAAATGATGTCACATCATATATATAAAATAAATACTCTTAAATACTTGAGTTGAGTTGAGATGATAAAATATTGTTAGAATATTATTTTTTAATATTATTATTATTTTAAAATTTAAAAAAGTTAAATTATTTATTATATTTTATGTTAAAATTTAAAAAAATTATAATAATAAATTTAGATAAATTTAGATCCAAACTCACCCTAAGAAACCATGATATATCGCAAAAAAAAAAAAAATATATATATATATATATATATATATATATCGGAGGGGAGTAGGTGGACTTACCGCAAGGGTAATGGGGCCCACATGGGAGGTAAGGTCTTGCTTGATGGGTCCCGCTGTACGGAACTCATTACTGGGAGTTATCATCCAGAATCCGACAGGTGGATCAGCTGATATCCACCCATGAACCTTGTTATCTTTGTCCTCCAACGAGTATTGGTACTTGTCATCCACCTGCATGCGGAGTGCCCCACAGTTTTGTGTCACGGGTCCGTCCTCCAACAAATTTCCCAAGTCCGAAAGGACATTCCAAAAGAAATAAATCATCACAAAAGATGTAAGCCTTTTACTTAAGATGATGTATATATTTTCAAGAAGATATAATAGATATGTAAGGAAAACAAAATGATGCATGTTACAAATTTTCTAAGAGAAATATTTTGTTACTGAATAATCTCGAATTATCTATATATAAACTCTTAGACGAACATATTTATAATGAATGAGTAATTTTATTTTATAGAATCGATTTTATGAAATGAATTAAGTTAATAATTTTTTTATGGTATCAGATCCTCTCACAGGATGAATGGGCCTATAATATTTACCATGTTACAAGGATTAGAAAAAAATACTAACCTGCATGTAAGGGAGGGTGTTGAGAAATAATCTCATATTACTTATAGATAAGGTCTTAAATATATTAATAAGGAATAAACAATTCTCTTTTATAGGACCGATTGATGAATTATGTAGATAAGGTCTTAATGTTTGTGTTTAGACGAGAGAGGATGAACCGAAAGTATTGTACCTCTCCTCTAAGTTCAGAATCTGTTGGATCGGTCAAAAGAACAGCCTCCGGGTAGGCGAGGGCTTGACCCTTCAGGCGGTCCTCCGGCATTGGCATGATCCTCTGCTTGTCCTCCGATACAGCCATGAAGTGAAATCTGACCATTGATTTACTCTACTGCCGTCAACTTAAAATCATTTTGCTAAGTATATTTTACATAAAATCAAATGAAACATCTTTTATAAGTACTTGTCCTTTTGGAGCTTGTAAACAGCTCTAATCTGAGGAATCTCCACCGCCGGCCATCCTTCAAGACGCTCAAATATTCCGTACGAATAAAATCCAGAAATTCCACGCTGCAATATGTACCTGCAAAGTTGATCATTTTCATGTTGATATATCGCTCTGCACAAAAGATACATCTTCCTGATTCTAAAATCACCCCTTGATAACATGTACCTTTTGTCTATGATCAAGGGCACTTTCCGTCCCCGGAGCGAGACGTCCCATGTCGTGCCAAATGAAAGCTCTACTTGGTCTTCTCTCTCAGTTATAATCCTGAATTCTGTTGCTGCTACTCTGCAAATAGTTGGGTCCATCGTCTACATTTGTTTCGACCAAATTCATGCAGGTATTAATCAGGGAAAAGAAGATTTAAATACCTCTCGAAGATCCCAGTACCACGACCCTCTGGCTCATTCCAAACTACATCCCAATACCTGAACGTGTTTGATTTTTTCGAACAAAGCTAAAATAAGCACAATATTCATGGGAAAATGATGTATAAGCTAGCTTGAATGCTTTGAAGTTTCCAGGCAAATGGCTCAAAAAACTATGACTTTAAAATGTTGGGGAATGCATGTACGTACGTACGTACCCTCTATCTTCTCTGCTATTACGTTCTTCAAGTAAATTATCGATACCATTGTACTTTATTCCCAAGACATGACCATCTGGTCTAGAGAAATTTACTTGCAGGAGGCCATTGTCCACCACCACCTGATACGAGTTATCTAATCAGTAAATTAATATATTTATAAAATTTTAGGATTGAAATTGAGAAACAGGGTACCTTTAAGATTTTGATTTTGTAAGAACGTTGGTTTCACGTACGATAATTAAAACTAGAGAAAAGCCAAAAAAAAAAAACAAAAAAAGAAGGGTTAAAGCATTTATTACCTGTTGGGGATTGTCAGTATAGAGCTTCACGTCAGGATGAGAATCTTGACCGTCGTTCCATAGAACTCTCCTGCATCATCATACATGAATTAATTATCATGCGCCTTGAATTGAAGGGTACTCGAAATGTGAAGCAAACCTCAGGTCAAATGAATGGATGAATCCGGTTTCATTGTGAACTCAAAAGGCATATATACATCTCGGGTCACATGAAAAATAAAGCACATAAATTTCTTTCCCAGAAAACGAGGTGGACTGATTTAGAAATGCCAAAAGTATCCTGTGAAGGTGAAAAGACATGGCACATTAATGGGGACATCTACTGTAGAGTCACAGATTCGCAGTCCTTTGCTTCATGTAAGCATGCATGTGACTTGCTGAACATCATCATTACCAGCTTCGTCTTTTATGTCACGCACTTATAAGATATAAATGTTTTTTGTTACATTTTACTGCACTAAATGTCGACACACTAAATGTCGACAAAAATGAGAATACAAGAAAGAAACAAAGAAAGAAAGGGAAAGAAAAAAGTATAAGAGAGAACAAAAAAGGACTCAACTAATTTTTCTAATGCACTTAATTCATGAGTATTTTGATGCTGCTGTGAGTTTTATGCAGAAGAAGAGTCGCTCTGCACTCTTAAAGTAATGCAACCTCCGCCGTCCGACAGTCTCTCTCTCTCTCTCTCTCTCTCTCTCTCATTTGTGTAATGTTGGTTTTTTACAAGCAGGTTAAGTAGCGAGTATAGTGGGAGAAAAAGATGAGGAAGAACCTAACTAAGGTCTTCTCAGAACGATCAGCAAGCAAGAAGAAGAACAGCAGCAGAATCACGGCTCCTAAGCTGCAGCCAACTAGAGAACCCCATTGCCGACTCCAGTTTGCCCTGATCTCCATATTGACCTGAAATATCAATTTCATGATGATGAGAACCATGAAAACCACAAATTCTGGGTTACAAATTAAGAACTTGAACTCTTTCGGAAGGAACAACAGAAACAACCCCAATGTCAGATATGTTTTATATTAGTCCTAGCTAGGACCATGGATTTACCTGTAATAAATGCCAAAACGCATCTCTAAATGCATCTAAATAATGTTTGGAACTTGATCGATAGCATCAAAGACTTGCAGAGTTTTATAATGCCAAGTAAATGACATATAATAAATAACTGCATCCAAGGAAGGACTGGCGCCACTTCTTTTCTATGTTGCTCTTCGATCGTAGAATGTCGAATGTTTTAGTTTAGTTTTATATATGTTTATGGGAAATGCTAGCCAGCTTTCACGGTTTCGTTTGAGGGGCGAGTCCAATATTTTAAATGTACTATACAGAAGGGCAATTTAGTCCTAATTAAGAAAAACTATCACATGATTAGAGTAGTTAATTATCCTGACGTATGCTACCTTTTGACAATTTTAGTAGTTAATTATAAGAGGAAACGGTACTTGTGTGCTTTGACAAATATATATTTGTTGTTTGGAAACATCTGAATTTTATATATATATATATATATACATGTGTGTGTAGGCCTATATTATATTATAGATAGAGCCAGGCTATATACAATCGTATAATAAATAAGTATCGTATAATAATTTAAAAAAAAATTGAGTACAGTATTTATTTATTTTTTTCAAAGTGATTATACATGAATATTTGTACACTTATAACTATAACTATCATCTCTTATATATATATCTATTTTATATATATATATATATATATATATGCAGTTACACCTAGTTTGACAGATTTGAACCGGAGATTTTGCGTGTTAATTTAGTCTTGTTTGTTTTTCAAAAACATCTCATCTCACCTCATCATTACAACTTTCTCAAATCTCCACACAAAATAAAATAAATAATTTAACTTTTTCAAATCTCAAAACAATAATAATATTAAAAAATATATTTTAACAATACTTTATTCAATTTTTTAACTTTAATCTCAACTCATCTCATTTTATCTCTGAGAACAAACGAACCTTTAACTTGTCAATCAGTTTTCTCAGTTGACAAAGTAGTATACTGTGCATTGAAAAAGCTACCCGCTAAACCCAACCGCAAGTATCACAAAAGGACGTGGCCAAATCCACCATCATGTGAAGTTCTTTCCCTTTGTATTATCTTGTGACACACACAAAGAACAAGGCCGCCGGTACCAGCTTTCAGCGAAAGGAGAATAATGTGGGTATTGTCACTGCATTGTCACGACTCACGAGGACGAGCCGACCTAATTCCTCCCGTGAACTTTTGAATGATTCAACTCTTGAATCACCCGGTACTGCTTGCTTTCTCATCATTTACATGGTGGGTTTACTAGCAAGAATTATTCCATGAAAATGACAGAAAATAGTCGAGAGAAGTGGGACGGCGCCACCTGCATGCATTTTTGCTAACTAGCTAGGCAGGCATGCACTCTTATTGTTTTGCGGGCTCAACCTAGCAATTATAAATGTACGCTTCGCAGTGGAGTATAATTAATCTAAAGCGATTACGAAAGGAAGAACATTGGAGTATGGGCACAACCCTGGCGTGCGTTGAGCACTAGCTTGAAACCTTTCAAATATATATATAAAATACAAATACACATACATACATATGTTCGGTTTGTGTAGCTTGGTTTATTATTGTGGTGAGTGGATTTGATTATAACCCGATTCGAGAAGGATTTGTTACAATTTTTTGGTGGGTTTTCAATAAGGCTTGGGCAGATATTGTGAAAAAATTTTGATGGCCTCTTGTGACTCGAGAATCGCCAGAGAGAAAATTTGCTTGACGTTAGCGTGACAGGTCACTCGAACAAACCTCAAAGCAGAGAGTTTGCTCGATGCTCGATATGTTACTCAAACGAACGTCAGACAGATAGTTCGCTTGACATCTCGCTCAAGGAAATGAGACGATAATTGAAGCATTAGGATTTTCGTCTTGTAACTATATAAATATGCATGTTATGATAGTATGACTGTCTAGAATTGTATAATTCCGTCCCAAGATGTATTTTATCATTCTTCAAGATAATAAATTTTCTACAACTCTGTAGATGTCGACACTTTGTTGAACCACGTTAGTTTCGTGTCGTGTGATTACTTATTTTCTTGCATTGCCTTTACTTTTATGTCATAGCTTTCACAATAATATATATATATATGTATATATATATATATGTATATATATATATATATTATTGAGGTGTGCAAGACTCATGTACTCATTTTGAAAAAAGTGTAATCCACTATTAAAAAGTTGGTTTCTTTATGTGGGTCTCAAATTTATCTATTTTCTTTTTCAAAAATACTATACGAGAGTTGCACACCGTAAGACTGTATAAATCATGTACATGTATGTATGTGTGTGTGTGTATATATATATATATATATATATATATATATATATATTTGTTCTAATGATGGGAGATAATGTTAATGTTTTATCTCTTGCATATTATGTTTATCTTTAGGTGCATGTATGATCATGATCATGTATCCTTATCTTTCTCTTACATAAAAAGGAATACAAGTGTGTTTAACAATTACAAACATTAGATTAAAAAAATATGGAACTTTCCCATATTTTCAATCTCTTCAAGGCCGGAAGGATAGGCTAGAATAAACATTTAGAAAATTTAAAGTAAAAGCTAGGAAGTTGAGGACAAAGAGTAAAAGGTTAAGCATATGCATAATATAAGCTGTGTCTTTTGACCATGACCATATATGTTGCTCACCTTTAATTGCTTTGTTATAATGTGGCTTCGTGTGCATCTTTAAATAAGATCACCATTCTTTTAGGTTATCAATGCCTCTTTTAAAAGGGAGCTCATGATCTAACAATTGATCAATTTGTACGTCCAGAGTTCTAGCTTTCGGTAACTTTCACCAACTGGTTCAGTTGGGCAGCCTAGTTTCTTTATCACTGTTGTGTACTTTATCCGTTAGTCCTTTTCCTTGTACCTATCCCTTCGCTTTCTTTTTCTTTTTGCAGAACTCTTTGGTACTTTCTCTCAACAATAAGAAGTAAAATAAATAGAGTGGGGCTATTATGCCGGCCCACTCTTATCATTGGACATACTGTTCATGATTTTTTTTTTATAATTTTTTAATACATTTAAATATTTTTAAAAAATAAAAAAATACATCAATATACTTAAAATCACTTCATTAATCATTAAGTAAAAAAAAAAATTTTTGACCAACAGGTCAAATGGAGCAGTCAAAATGAAGTGGCATAATAGTTTTATTCAAATAAATAAGGCGTCGCGGCTAGAACAAAACACAAAATAAAGGATTTGTATTAAAAAAAATATATCATATATATATATAGATAATATAGAAGTTATATGTTAGGTCTATAAAATAAGTATAAAGCCACCTTATAAATCTTATATGAGTAGAACATAATTTAGTTAGTATAAAAAGAATTGTCTAACGTACCACATATATACAATATAAAGAAATGATATTTGCAGTTATCAAGTGTCTAAGCGCCGTGTATTCTTTTTAAAAAGTTTATAAATATAGGATCCACATAAAAAAAATTAATTTTTTAATAGTAGACCTCACTCTTTTTCAAAAAAAGTGTGTGACACTTGCACAACCTATGACAATATAGACATTATTCATATATGTGTGTGTATATACACACACTAGTAAGAGCAGAATAAAATTGACAGTTAATGAGATATGAAGAAATGAAGAAAAATAGTGAAACAAAGTTAAAAAAAATTAAAAATTAAAAATTAAAAAAAAGTCATGGATTTACACAAGTTAATTTTTGATAACTTTTAAAAAAAACATTAATAAAATAGGAGCACTTTTTAATTCTAAATTTGTAACTAATCACATGTAAAATACTTAGAAGCAAAAGTTATATAATGTCTAATACTAAAATGTAACAAATAAATTCAATAATCACAGAATTTAAAACGGAAGAAAATAACATATTGCCCAAGTTTAAAGTTTATTTTTTCAAGAGTACAGTATTTTTCATAAAATTTTACCAAGAGATAGAATTTTTAGAATTATTTTTTTTACATGGGCCAATTTATAAAGTGACATTTTTTCCCCAAATGCAAAGTCCAAAACTTAACATAAGAAGCCCAACCACCCGCCCCTACATTTCACACAAGCCTAGCCCTCCATCCTATGCCACGCCATTTATATAAAAAAAATTAAAATCTTAAGTTTAGAGAATGAAATGAGATGAGATAATTTTATATGAAAGTTAAATAAAATATTATTAGAATATTTTTTTTTAATATTATTATTCATGTTTTGGGATTTAAAAAAATTAAATTGTTTATTATATTTTTGTGAGAATTTTTAAAAGTTGTAATGATGATATGAGATAAGATAAGATGAGATGAAATCATTTCTGTATCTAAACACGGCTAAATCTTTTTTTTCCTTCCGCTCTCTCTCTCTCTCCCCTTCCCCTTCCCCTTGCCTAAAATAATCAACATGATGCCTAAAATTAGAAGAAGGAAGAAGAATTCTAACCACAACGAGAAGAACCAAGGGCAAAACCGTAATAATGGTCACTCACTGAAGGGCACAAGTAGAAAGTAAAATACAAGAGCTATGGACAAAACTTTAATAATAACCAGCTATATAGGGGCATAAATGGAAAATAAAATGTCAAACAAAATTACTGTAGCATGTTCACATGATGCCGATAGCCACTTTTATAGTATAATATATACATACATACATATATATATATATATATGTATATCTATCTATTGTTTATAAAGTAATTTGTAATTTGTTTTTTTGGATCTAGCATTTCACTTATCATGTTCATCCGAGGTTCTACATTCCACATTTTTTGTGAACCGCATGGATTAATCGTTTAATTATATCTAATGGCGAGCCCTAGATCTTTTCTAATATTGAATAATAATATATATTTTTTATCTTAAAATTGTTATTCTTAGTTGCTCAAGAACCAACAAGAACCCATCATGTGGTACGTAGCTTCTACGCTATAGTCGTGTGCATGGTTTGGTACTATGTAAGATGTGACATATTTATCATCATTCTTGGATGGTAAAAGATCATCCAATGGTGATAAATATGTCATATGATCTTACATAGTGGAATGAAAGTGAGATAGTAGTATAGTGTATAGAATTTTTCATTAGTTATTATAACCTTTTTTAAATTTCGAAATGAGATTCTTGATTCCATCATTTGACCTCAACAATTCACACGGCTATGTTACTTCCAAGTGGCGAATGTGACTTGCAGGTGAAAATGTAAAACGTGATATTTTTATCACTTTTTGATATTGTTTATTTTTTTTCTAAAATAAATTTTATTTTTGAAGATAATGGACAATGCCACATCATTATAATATGATAAAAATGAAATAAAAGTATAGTACATAGAATTTTTTGTCACATAAATAATAGTTTTTTTCCTGAGTTTTTAGGTTTTATCATGGTATAGTGAGAGCCCAACCCAACCACCTAATAAGAAATGTATAAAATAGTAGCTAGCTAGGAGAATTGGCTTTTAAATTTAAGAATGTTAGCACTTGATGTTTTGTGATACATATGGTAGACCTATCTCGGTACAACTATTGTACAAGTACTTGTGAAGGGCATAAAGAATAATGAGGCTTTCGACCATGTTCAATTGTTGTAGAGCTAGGAGGCTGAACTAGGCCCAATGCATGAGCCCGTGGCTACATCATGGGTCCTGAAAATAAATGAAAGATGCAAAACTTCAATCAAGAGATAAAATTACAAAGGTGGTTGGAAGGGATACTTTTAGTCTCCCCTAGACCGAGCCTAGACCAAGTCTAGGAAGCCCAATAGTCAGGATGTAATCAGCCCACCAAGCGATGCAGGAGAAAAAGGGCTCAAAGTTCACGTGGAAAAAGGATTAGCATGGGAGATGGGACAACACCTGCTTTGATGCAACCTGTCCTGATGACTTGTGAGGACACCACGGCACATTAAATGTGTAGATATGAAGCGTAGATAGGAGATCCCGATGGGAGGCATTGTTCCTGACAGAATATCCAGATAGTGATTGCACTCACCCACCTGTCACAGGGGACGTGAGCTGGGAGAATCACGCCGCATTAAATATGACGACATGGCACCCTATACTGGAGACAGATTCCTTGACACAGGAAGTGGGGCCCACCTCGATAGGAAGTATAAAGACTTTACCCAAGGTCAAAAATCAACTCTCATGCACTCTTACATAGGAAATCCTCTCTATCACCCTAAGAACTAACTTAGGCATCGAAGGTGCTTAATCACTCACTAAGCTCTTATGTTGCTTGTGTGTAAGATCGAGGAACTGGTGTACAAAACATGTTGTCAACAGTCAGAATGCACGATATATCCTTTATATCATTGGGAAGAAGGTAATAATCTGCATTGTGAGTTTACTTAAGGGAATTAGTTCTTTCAAATTAGAGGGTTGTTGGTATTATATATTGAGTCAATTTATGCACCGAAATAAATAGTAATGGCGTCGCCTGGCTCTCGCTGAGGAGTTTTGTCTTCTCTTACTGTAGGCAAGGTTTGTCTCCTAGTCTTTTGACTGAGGAGGGATTACAAGCGAGTGGCTATTATTGAGAGAAGACAACATGACAAAAGAAATCATTGAGAAATGGGGTAGTTTTAGTTTGACTAAGGTTGAACAAAAGGAGATCACACTCGATATCACTGTTGATGCAGCGGTTAGGAGACAAGGGAAACAAAGTTTGATAGGTTTGATTGTCTCAGAAAGATCCATCAACAGGGAAGCATTCAAGGCTATGATGTTAAAGGTATGGAAACCAAATGGAGGAGTGATGTTCAGAGAAGTTGGTGCCAACATGTTTATGATTGAGTTTCAAAATGACAAAGACTTGTAGAAAGCATATAGAGGTAGGCTATGGTCTTTTGATCAAAACCTGCTATGCCTTAACACCATTGATGGTAGTTCTGCTCTGAGAGACATTGTGTTCAACAAAGAATTCCTGTGAATTCAACTCCACAATATATCTCTTGGAGGCATGCAGATTGGTCGTATGATTAGCGAGGTGGAAGAGGTATATGTTGATGAAGAGGGTATCAAATGGCCGGTGTCTTATCTAAGGGTGAAAGTCGCTATTAAAATCACCAAACCTCTTATGAGAGGTATCCTTCTAAACATGAATGTGAATAAAGTTTGGGCATCTTTTCTTTATGAGAGATTACCATCTTCCTGTTTCAAGTGTGCCATAATAAAGCATGGCGAGAATGGTTGTTTAGTGGACTCTGTTACAATTTCTATGCATGGCACTAATAAGTCTCAATATGGGGCTTGACTCACAAACCTTAGACTTGCATGTTGAAGATGATGATGTGGTAGGGACTAAGGCCAATTATGGAAAGGAAGCAGGCATTGTAAAAGAGGTGGCAAAATTAGTGAATAATCCCAAGAAGACAGGAGATAATCATGAAAGTTTCCATAGAGAGGAAATGGAAGGAATCAAGGGTCAAATCTCTAATAAGGAAGGTAAAACTTTAATTGAGGCTCCAACACAGGAAGATGAAGATTTTTTATCCAAGGAGAAATCGAAATCTGGTGCTATTAATATGGTAAATACTAAGCTTGATTTTGAGAGGCCTAGATTAGACCAAAGCATTAATTCTAGAGTTTATATGGTAAATCTTGAGCTTGATATTAATGTGATCTTAACAGTCAACCCTCTTACATATTAATAGGCCAACCAAAGAGCTAACCAGGGTAATATCAATCAACTCAACACTAGTGAGGTGATTATTATTAAGAATAATTATCAAAACATGACCAGTTTAGATAAGGTTACTAAGTGGAAGAGGAGGACACATGATAAATAAGCTATGAATCTAGATGCTTGCACAAACATGAGCATAGGACAAGTCTCCCAAGTGAGTCCTAAGCCTGGTAGGAAAAAGGTGAGAAAGGGGGAAGGGGGGGTGGGGGAATCTTTCCATTTTCAAGAAAAGCAAATGGATGTTGGATGAGGATGAGCAGTTTACCAATATACTGGTAGAGGTTGGTTTCCAGCCCTACCCACATCAATGAGTTTGTTAGTGTGAAATTTCTGAGGGCTTGGGAACACTCGAATAGTCTAATCGTTAGTCTTTTGACTAAGGAAAAGTGCCCAATATGGTGTTCATGGTGGAAACCAAATGCTCTAAGACTCGTATGGAATAAGTGAGGAGGATATTAAGGTTTGATAGTTGTCTTGTTGTTGAAAGTGTGGGCTGCAATAGTGGACTTGCTCTAATGCAGAAATCTGATAGGAATGTCAATATCTACAACTATACGAGATGACATATACGTGCAACAGCTTAGGAGATTGAAAATGGACCCACATGGATGTTCATGGGGTTCTATGGTCATCCAGACACTTCTAAAAGGGGAGATATTTGTAAGCTAATGAAACATCTCAGACCCCCACCACCTATGCCTTGGATCTACACCAGAGATTTCAATGAGATAACTTTCCACAGTGAGAAGTTTGAGGCAACGGTGGTCCATGAGCTGGCACCGGCATGATCTGACAGTGGTGGTGGTGCTTCGACGTCTTCTGTGGTGGACTCTAGAGAAGCACCTAGCTCGGGGTGGAAGAGACGTGATAGTTTGCAGCGATGACGGCGAGAGTCCTGCACAGTTTGAGTGCATCTGCTCGTTCGTTGGAAAGAGCTAGGGCTCTTTTTCTCCACTCGATTGAATGGGAGGTTGAGCGGCAACCGAAGAGCTTCAAGAAGATGAATGTAACTGGATCTAAATATATAGACAGTGGTGGCTAAAGCGAGGTAGTTCATGGGGAGGTCGTGCTTCACGGGCTGAACGTGGGTAAAAAATATGACTCATCTAGGGTTTTTCCTTTGCGTGAGTACGTCGGTTTCAAGAAGAAACATGTTTAGGTTCAAACTGAGATATGCGACTTAAAACGGTTGCAAAATATGAAATGAAAAAGAAAAGAACTAATATGACGGAAAGAGACATAAAAAGAACGTTCGAGAAAAAGGCGTGAAAGATGATGAAATGTCTCAAAATATTTAAGCTACATAAGAAAGATTATTATTAAAATAAATTTTAATAATTATAATTAAAATAATAGGTATAATAAAATCCGTATAAAAAAAATAAACAACTTATTAATGTCATAAAACCCAATAAAAATAATAATACTAATAATAACAATAAGAGGGTTATACAATAATATGAGAAATCGAAATATCAAAATATTTGCATTTAAATCTCTAAAAAAAATTTGGGTCAGGTTGTTACAGTGGATATGTTGGAAGCTAAACTGGGGTATGGAGCTTCTTATACTTGGAGGAGTATTTTTGCTAGTATGAAGATGCTAAAGAAAGGCTTGTTCTAGAGAATTGGCAATGGTCAAAGAGTGAATATTTGGGAAGATAAGTGGATACCAAGCCTATCACCTCCATAGAGAGATTGAGACCATCAATGAAGGTGAATCATCGAATGGGAGGTTGAGTCCCGGATGTTTGGAGCCAAAGTTATAGAAAAATTCAAAAAATGGTGTGCCACAGTGAGTATTTTCTAGATGTTTGGAACCATATGGTTAGAAACTTGGAGCAGGATGAGCTCGAGGAGGCTGCTATAACCAGTCGGCTAATATGGGCAAGAAGAAATGAATTCACACATGGAAAATGTTTCAAGTATCCTATATACTCTTTTTCTCGGGAAAGCAAGTGCTGAGCTGTTGATATTTAAAAGCTCTAATAACTTGCCCCAAAAGGGGCCGACCAGTCTAGTTCAATCACCACCCAGATGGCGGAAACCAACAAAGGGAGTTTACAAGCTAAACTGGAATGTAACTACCAAAAATGCAGATGGTAGAATTGGCATTGGTGTGATTGCTAGGGACTTTAAGGGCTAGGTTCTTCGCACTCTTAGAGCTCCTAGAAATCTGGGTGAAAATTCTTTTACTGCAGAAGCATATGCATTGTTGGCAGCAACTATTTTTTTTTTTTTTTGTAAAGAAATTGGGTTTAAACAGATCATATTAGGGGGAGATGCGTTGTAGGTGTTAAATATGCTAGATAATGCGAATAGCGATTGGAGCTTAGGGGGCTTATTGATTGAGGATGCAAGGAGAATCCTAAATTCCTTTGCTAATTGGTCAGTGACCCATACTAATAGAGGTGCAAATATTGTTGCTCATTATCTAGCTAGAGATGCACTTAATCTAGATGAAGACTTGTATGCTTTGGAAGATTTTTCTCAATGTAGTTAGTCCACTGTTATCATTGAGATATTCTAAGTCTTCATATTGCAATAAGAGCCTTGCTAGGTAAAAGTAGTTTGGTGTACCAAACCGTGTACCGACACTTATATGACTTTTCTTTATTGAAAAGAAAAATAAAACAAAAAAAAAATTGAAAGGAGACCAAGTTGGTGAATTTTGGGATGGATTTTTCTAACTAGGGGGGGTGCTTTGAGTCTTTTTACTTGCAATTAAGCTATTAAGACAAATATAAAATTTAATTTAGCTCTTCCGGTCAATTTAAAATTTTTAGATAAATGTTAATATCACACGAGCCGTTGTGGAGGATACAACCACTCGGAAAGATTAAAAAGCCGTTGATTTTCTTGGAATATGACAGATTAATTAATATTCAAACTCGGTAGGCAAAGAAAATGTCAAGCAATTAATGATCCCTCGTGAGGTGGTCCTAGACTTTTTTTTTTTTTTTGAAACAAGGTGGTCCGATCTTGTAGAGCCATCTTCTTCATAGAAGTCGAATATTCGTTCTAATTAATTTGATCTATTACTAACATATATTATATATATCGATCCCAACCCTTGATTTTTTCCTCTCGTTTTTGTTTGCGTCTATATAAATTACTTTGAGCTTTTATTCTAAAATTAAAATTAGAGCCCCTCAAAATAATTAGAGTGCAAGAACGTTTCTCTCTCAAATTACGTGAAATCTCATGCATGCAGTACCATATATCCTTAATTTCATATTTGGTTGGAAACTAGGGAAGTCGAAGGAAAATGACTTAGCATGGGGAAGCAGAAATAAAAAGAAGATAAAGATTAATTGAATCGAAAGGTGTCGATGGATGTTTCGAGGTTGACGAAAGCATGAAACCATGTTGGAGAGCGCCATTATTGTTGAAACGCATATAGAAAGAAAGAAGTTCGTTTATATATATATATATGCATTCAAGATCTGGAACGCTAATAAGGAAGAGTTACGACGTTGCTCCCAAGCACTTAATTAATCAAATACAAGCTTGAATCATGATCTTGAATGAAAGTTTCAACCAAATGTGGTCGGCATCCTATACCTAGAAGATAGGCCAATACGTGTTCTAACTATATTTATTTAACTCATGCGTGTTCTTTTCAGCATACGCGCGCTCGCTTTGGTCGTCTGCTTCTGTGTTTTGTTGTTCCACCTACTCCTACTCATCAGGAACCACATTTTTATTATATTAAGGTTTTTTGGACTAGTTCAAATGCAACTATATATAAATATAGAGAAAAGATATTTGTAATTATGAATTGTATAACCGTCGCATAATCGCTTTAAAAAAAATGAATAAAGTATGAGACTCACGTGAAAAAAAAAATTAATTTTTTAACAATAAACTCCACTTTTTTTTAAAGCGATTACGCACTTCATGATTGTATGTAGAATTACTCATAAATATATATATATATATATATATATATCTTGACGATCAAGATCAAGAAAATGCAGACTCATATTTATGTACGAATTAGTATTTGTCGAATAAATATTTGACCTATGAAAATCCTGAGCTTGATATTAATGTGATCTCAATAGTCAACCCTCTTACATATCAGGAGGTTGGCCAAGGAGCTAACCAGGGTAATATCAATCAACTAAACACTAGTGAGGTGATTATGATTAAGAAGAATGACCAAAACATGACCAGTTCAGATAAGGTTACAAAGTGGAAGAGGAGGGCACGTGACAAACAAGCTATGAATTTGGATGCTTGCACAAACATGAGCATAGAACAAGTCTCCCAAGTGAGTCCTTTCTGTTTCCAAGAAAAGCAAATGGCTGCTGGATGAGGATGAGCAGTTTACTAATATATTGGTAACGGCTGGTTTCTAGCCCTGCCAACATCATTGAGTCTATTAGTATGGAACTATCGAGGGCTTGGAAACCTTTGGACAGTCAGACTGCTTAGTCCTTTGACTAAGAAAAAGTGCCCCAATATGGTGTTCCTGGTGGAAACCAAATGCTCCAAGACTCATATGGAAGAAGTGAGGAGGATATCAATAGGGGTGTAATCGGTTCAATCTGGTTTTGGACAAAGTTTAGGACCGAACCGGTATGTATTAGTTTTACATTTTCAAAAATCGATTATGGACCGGGTGCTCCCTAAATTGGTACTTCTGATTTTACCGGTTTGGTCCGGTTTTTCAATTTTAATCATTTGCCATAAATATATATATATATATATCTGCCATAAGACAAATGCTCTCATGTAAAAAATTTGCAGCCATAAAAAATGTGCTGTAAAAAAATCTGCTATAACAATAAAATTGCTATAAAAATATAAAATCTGATAAAAAAGAATCTGTAACAACAATATAAAACCTAAATCAGAAGCTCATTAAAGTTTCTACAATATGCAGTTATGCACATATTGATACCAGTTCACACAAAAAAAAAAAAGGATAAACCAAAATTGACTTTTTTTTTATAAGTGTTCAGTAGACACCAAATAAATTGATATAAAGGAATCTCAAATACAAGAATTGCATTGACAAGCCAAAAGGGCAAAGTACTTGCCTCTGGTTACATAGCACAAGAGAAAAAGCTTCTAGGTTCCTTATCTCAATACACAAAATAAACACAGAATAAAGAATAATAAAGAAAGAAAGGTCATCAATGCAATAACAGAAAACTGAGAATACACACATGCAAGAAAGATCATAAAGAATGCATACATAGAGAATACACTTAGAATACACACATAAAGAAATTCAAATAGAGAATACATACAATGCAAGAAAACATTGTAATGATTCAAGAAAACACATAACACACAAGAAAACCAAACCAGTAGAATCACTGATTGACATCCATTCAACCCAAAAAAATTTGTCAGGTTCAAATCTACTAATAGATATATATGAACAAACAAACAAATTACCCACAAAAACAAAAAGGAAAGAAATCAAGTTATTTTTAGCTAGATGGGGAACTGTACATGTTCATCCTCGATGAGGAGCCATACAACATATATAAACCCTAAATCTTAAAATATAAAATATAAAATTATACATTCCACAATTATAAAATACAAATTTAGCTTGATGGAGAGCTATACAACAAAATTATAAAATATAAACCCCAATCAGATTTCGAATTCTGTGAAAAACCCTAAATCGTAAATTCAATAAAAACCCTAAATAAAATTAATCATTTAGCAATGAATTGAAATATTGTAATGATTCATGAAGTAAATGTAAGATTTTGAAAATTAAAAAGCATATATATGTTCACATACCAGTTAGCTCTCCGAGAGAGGGGAAAACAATATTTGTAATTCTGCAGCCTCGGGAACAACTGGATGTGGAGGAGAACAGAACGGACCAACAGTGTCGACGGTGATGGGTTGTTGACGGTGATTCAGTATAATGATCTTTTTGTATTAAATGCTGCTCTTGACAATGTGAACTCAACGTACTTTAAATATATTGGAGTTCATATACCTATATCTATATCTCACCAAATTATAAAAAATGTTTGGATAAAAGAATTGTAGAAAACCTTGATCTGCTTGATTAAATATTCCCTTTCATTATGGATATGTGAATGGATTTAAAATAAAAATAAAATTTTTTTGCCAAGGCTTACAAGATTTTTTCAGTGGAGTCCCATAACTTTTGAGGAGGAGACCAAGTTGGTGAATTTTGGGATGGATTTTTCTAACTAGGGGGGGTGCTTTGAGTCTTTTTACTTGCAATTAAGCTATTAAGACAAATATAAAATTTAATTTAGCTCTTCCGGTCAATTTAAAATTTTTAGATAAATGTTAATTTCACACGAGCCGTTGTGGAGGATACAACCACTCGGAAAGATTAAAAAGCAGTTGATTTTCTTGGAATATGACAGATTACTTAATATTCAAACTCGGTAGGCAAAGAAAATGTCAAGCAATTAATGATATTCACTCGTGAGGTGGTCCTTGACTTTTTTTTTTTGAAACAAGGTGCATTGTCCGATCTTGTAGAGCCATCTTCTTCATAGAAGTCGAATATTCCTTCTAATTAATTTGATCTATTACTAACATATATTATATATATCGATCCCAACCCTTGATTTTTTCCTCTCGTTTTTGTTTGCGTCTATATAAATTACTTTGAGCTTTTATTCTAAAATTAAAATTAGAGCCCCTCAAAATAATTAGAGTGCAAGAACGTTTCTCTCTCAAATTACGTGAAATCTCATGCATGCAGTACCATATATCCTTAATTTTATATTAAAAAAATACTTTAGACATAAAGAGATTACACAAAAATAAACTCACAAATTTATGTGTCTTGATGTGGTACGTCAGATTGTAAAATTATTTTTATTATAAAGTAGATCTAACGGATGTTATGAAACTATAAATAATAGTGTGTAAGTTTATTTTTGTGTAATCTATTTATGTATGTAGCAGTTTTCTTATACTAAATACAAAATATTACAAAGATCAATCAATTCAATATGTTGGTGTAATCTTCGGGTTTGAGGCGCTCCTTTATACTCAGATGCGGTGGAAGATAGGAGAGTTTGGGAACATGAAAGAAATGGATTATTCAGTGTGAGAAGCTGTTATAGGTTCATTTATTCACATATGGGACTGCAGTGTGCTGAATCTTCTAATATGCATGCTCATCAAAAATTCTGGAAACACTTGTGGAAAATGAGAGTGCCGCATAAAATAAAGATTTTTGGTTGGCGGGCGTGTAAGGATGGGCTTCCTACTGCTGTGAACTTGGTGAAGAAACATGTCCTCTCAGATGATTTGTGTAGCTTCTGTTTTGTGGAGAAGGAAGATACAACCCATGCCGTGGTGAACTGTGCAGCTCTCCAAGGTGTGTGGCGTCTTTACCTCCCTGATTTATTTCTTGATAAGCAACTTACTTTATTTGAGTTGGCGCTACAAATGTGTGAGAGGAAAATGCATGAGAAGCTGCCTATTTTATTTGCTTTGGCTTGGGGATTCTGGTTTAGAAGAAATAAGTGGGTACATGCTCAGGAATTGTTAAGTCCTGCTAAGGTGGCTGAAAGTGCACTTGTTTTGCTGAAAAGTTCTGATCAAGTTCAAGGCCAATCAAGAGTCCAAGCTTTGAAGCATTACAAATGGAAATTACCTCCAACAGGTTGGCTTAAATTAAATGTTGATGCTGCTGTTTTTTCAGAATGGGATAAGGCAGGTGTAGGTGCTGTTTTGAGGGATGAAAAGGGTGGTATTCTTATGGCGATGAGTAGAGCTGAATGTTTAATGGAAGGGTCCGAGGGCGCTGAGCTTCTGGCCATATTTAGAGGCCTGCAGCAGTGTGTCTCTATGGGTGTTTCTCAGTTACTGGTGGAGAGTGACAGTTTATTATGTATTGAAGCCCTTAATGATGATAGCATGTCTAATTCTTTATTAGGTGTGTTATATTATGAGATTAAGAAGCTGGTACAGTGTTTTACAGCTTGTATGTTTTCTCATGTTTATAGGGAGGGCAATATGGTAGCCCATAAGTTGGCTAGGACTGCGTTTCAAGTTGATAGTATGGCTATTTGGTGGAATTGTATTCCGGACTGTATTTCTCAAGCCGTTTGGCTTGATAATTGTCTGTAATCACTTTGATTTCCTATGAATGAATGATATGATCTTTCTATCAAAAAAAAAAAATCATGATCAATATTCTCCCTTGAGTTTTCATGTTTCTCTACGTTTCTTACAGATTGAGTTGTCGGCTAATTAGGACGTTTGTTTTGTGTATAGGACGTTGTGGAGACAAATTAAAATGCCTTTAGAGTGCTAGTACTACCATATATATCAAAACTTTAATAGCGGCAAAAGAATCATGAATATTCTGATACTAATAAAAGTTTTAAGCAACACGACTCCATTGGCCAAAATCCTAATTGCTATGAATATAATTAATATTGGAAATCAATATGAGAAACAAAAATACACAAATCATCAATGCGGCCTAATTGAAGTAAATCTATTAAACATGATCATAAGCTGCATGATCGACACCCGAATCTAGAAGAGCTGTTGCAGAACCCTCTGACGTATTTGACAAATAAGTAGAGCAACTGCTACATGAACACTGTGTCCGGTCTTTCTTTGACCCTGTGTGACCCAATGATGTATCGGAGAATATACATGACATATTCACCGGAGGTAGTGAATACATTGGCACCGGAAACTTTGAGGGAAGTTCGGGCAATGGAGCTTCGGAATTAAGAACATTTATCACTTGCTTTATTGAAGGTCGGATAATGGGATCGGGATGACAACACCATAGCCCAACTACCATCAAGCGTTCCATTTGCTGCTCATCGAATTCCATGCTTAATCCCTTGTCAACAGCTTCTAGGATTTGGCCTTTTCCATAGAGATTCCATACCCACTCTACCAGCCTTACCTTGCTCTGTTCTTCCCTTGGGTCCACTGGCTTTCTTCCACATGCAATCTCAAGGCAGACCACCCCAAAGCTATAGACATCAGATTCCTTACTTGCCCTGCCTGTGGTGACACACTCTGGGGCTAGGTAGCCCATAGTACCTGCCAAAACAGTTGTTTGTGACCCCAACTCATGGTCTACAAGCCTCGCAAGACCAAAATCACCAAGCTTTGCATTGAAATTTGCATCCAACATGATGTTGCTTGACTTGATATCTCTGTGAACTACACATTGTTCCCATTCTTCATGAAGGTACAACAAAGATGAAGCCAAACCAAGGGCTATCTTATCCCTTACTGGCCATGTTAGCATAATCTTTCCTCCAAAGAGATGAGTATCAAGGCTTCCATTAGGCATGTACTCGTACACGAGGAGGAACTCACCCTGTGCATGGCACCAACCAATAAGTTGAACCAAATTTCTGTGTCTTAAACGACTTATGATTTTCACTTCTGACATATACTCCTTTCTCCCTTGCTTTGATCCTTTCGAGACCCTCTTAACAGCAATTTCTGTACTGGATTCACTTAAGAATCCCTTATAAACGCCTCCGAATCCTCCCTCCCCAAGCTTCCCTCCTTCGGCAAAGTTGTTTGTTGCATGAGTGAGTTCACGATAATTGAACCTCCTTGGCCCAGTTCCCTTTTCAAATTCATCATCCATAAAGACATCATCGTCCAAACCTTCATTTTCTCCATCACCCCTTTTTCTCCAATAGATGAACCAAAGTAGACCTAATCCACAACTCAATACACCAAAACCCACACCTAAACCAACCCCCAACCCCACTTTGTTGTTTTTGTTATCTTGATTTCCGACCTCCAAACTTGAATTGAATGACCAAGAACTTATTGTATGTAATTCTGTATAATCACCTGTAGCAGCGGAGAAACCAACTCTAACCAAATCAGGCAACTCGCTCAAATCAACTTTATGGGAAAGGCTGGAGTTGCCGCCAAAGACTGGATTCTCAGCATACGTTAGGAAAACACTAAGATTTTGGGTAGTTGAGTTATAACTTACCCATGCTTTTGCTCTTGATCCATTCCTGATGCTGCTTTTCCATGTGACATTCGCCACAGAGACAATGGAATTGACATTGATTCCTACATGATTATCGTTTGGATCCCAGCTGTCTTTGAAACTGTCAAACTCAACAGCCACAATTTTATTCAATGATGTGTTAGTACTAGAATTGGATCCAGCACTAAACAGTCCAAGAGACCCAACTCCGGAATTGTTAGGCATTACATATTCAAATGGTGCGATGAAGAAGGCAATCCCTTCACCATAATCTGACGCATTCAAATAATCGATGATAAAGGAGAAATGAGTAGTGAAATCGGCAACCTTCCCTGTTCTTGAATCCCGGAGGCGGACAGCATCACTATATGAGGCATGACCTACACTTCCATTGATGAGGCCATTGAGTTGATTCTTTGTGAGTTCAAGAACTCCATTACCAGACGGGAATGCATCACCCTCGAATTGTATGCTTTTCATATTTGGCTGGAAACTAGGGAAGTCGAAGGAAAATGACTTTGCATGGGGAAGCAGAAATAAAAAGAAGATGAAGAATTGATTCAAAAGGCGTCGATGGATGTTTCGAGGTTGAAGAAAGCATGAAACCATGTTGGAGAGCGCCTTTGTTGAAACGCATATAGAAAGAAAGAAATTCGTTTATATATATATATGCTTGCAAGATCTGGGATGCTAAGTCAACATGTTGAATTAGCATATATTGTTTTCTAGATTACAATTGCTCAGTCTATTAATGCGGCCTCTTATGTTTATAAGGAAGTGTTACGTTGCTCCTAATAAGCACGTGATCAAATACAAGTGTACGTGAATCATCTTGAATGAAAGTTTCAACCAAATGTGGCATCCTATACCTAGAAGACAAGCCAATACGTGTTCGAACTATATTTATTTAATTCATCCGTGGTCTTTTCAGCATACGCGCGCTCGCTTTGGTCGTCTGCTTCTGTGTTTTGTTGTTCCACCTACGCCAACTCATCAGGAACCAAATTCTTATTATATTAGGTTTCTTGGACTGGTGCAAATGCAAGTATATATAAATATAAACCCTAACGGGTTGGAGCAAGTCGCAAAGTTCTTGGATTTGAGGATATGCTTTTAAGTTTAAGATTCAAATCTTTTTAGATATAAATAATCTTTAAAGGTCATCGAATTGAAAGATTTTTTTATTAAATTACTCGAAATGTACTTAAAAAAAATTTCTTATCAAAAATCTGTGCACTCTTAAAATTAATCAAGATATTGTTTCTGAACATCCGGTCAGAAGAAAAGAAAGTATATACAAATATATATCTTGACACGATCAAGAAGAAAATGCAGACACGTATCTACGTACGAATTAGACTTTGTGGAATAAACATTAGACCAATCATCATCAGTATGTCATCGATCCAGTCCCTATTTGTGTCCTTTTTGTTTTCTTAGCTTATTATACCTTTTCATTAATGGATTCATAAAATATTATATATTAAAGTGAAATTGTCAACCGGCCATCATAACTCTTGATGATGGCCGCATGTATTTTGGCAGACCATATAAAAGATCCTAGCCACTGATCAGCTCTTTCTTCATGTAAAGATCCTATTCATGTTATTGACGATCAAAGGTTTATCGATCGTCAATAACATAGAAAACGAGATGGCTAATTAAGGAGATAGAAGATCAAATTTAGATATTCTGGCCACGGATCTAAATCTAATAAATTTTAGAAAGTGTTACAAACATAAAAGTAAATTCACAAATTGACTTATATGTTGTATATAATATTTAGATAAGTTTTATGATAAAAGTAACAATCTGACATATCATATGAAGGTACGTTATTTTGTAAATTTATTTTTATATATTCTTTTTGTGTCTAAAATATTTGACATAAATTTTATTTGGCAGCTAATTGCTTGTTTGCATATTCTAGCATGCATCAAAGAAAAGGCTAGTCAACAGGTTTTTAAAGTATTTTATGAGTCTCCTTGCTTGCTTGGGTTATAAGCTTCTCTGTCACCTTCATCATGCATATATATATATATATATATATATATATATATATATATATATATATATACACACACTTGCGGTAAAGCTACGTGCAAGGCACGTTTGTCCTATATTACTATAAAATAAATTTTTAAAAATATAAACATGTAATGTACAAGAAAAGAACTCAGGTAAATGAGAATAATATAGCTCATTCAAGTTGCAACCTACAGTTACATGGTGTACTACATGTATTTTTAATGGAAAATACTAGTATACCGCATGAGTTTGCCCCCTCATTTTGACTGCTCATGTATTTATATATTTTTTTTACTATGATTGAGGAAGTAGCTTTTAATGTATTGATGTATTTTTTTTCTATTTTTTAAAAATATTTAAATATAATGAAAAGAAAAAGAAGAAAAAAAATATAAATACAAATTTGTGTTAGGTGGCACGCTGAACAGTCATTGTTGGGCAGTAGCCTAGCATGACTCATTTTTAATATGCCAAAGACATATTTTCATTGCAAAATCAACATGTTCATTGTTGTTTCATTCACATTTCTTCACTACCACAGTCTTCCAGTACTTGAATCAGATGAACAATTTTTCTATACTTTTATGTTGTGTAATAAAATAATTCCTTCTCCTTTACATAGTGAAGCACTCATTTGCTTTCTTTGACTATTTGTGTATAAGATATACTAATTGAAAGTAATAGCATGTCTCACCGAGATCAAATTAATCAATACCTGTCATCCAATCAGAATCTTAGATTTTTAAATTTTTATTTCTTTGTTAATTAATTAATTATATCGTTGAAGGCCAGCCTTGTACTCAATATGCATGCCTTTAGATTATTAGATTAATTAATACGAGTATATAATATTTAAAACTCGAGAGCTTTCAAGGTCATTGTTATAATTTTGCCAAACAAAAGCAAAATTTTAAAATAATAATAATAATAATAATTTGAAAAAAAGTTAAAGGGTCAGTGTCATCAAAATTACTAATAAGATGTTATAATTTGTTCATGTGAAGGTCCAGGCAAGATCCTTCACACAAATGTAATCAAGAGAAAATCCTGGTGAATGGTGACATTACTGCATGCATTGGTGTGTGTATATATATATATAATTAAATATATTTTTTTCAATTTGATTTTATATAATATTTTCTTACTTTTTATTCTATTTAGTTTTACCCCCACAAAAAAAAGAATTTACTATTATTTATTAATAACAAGTAGTTAGATCTTTTTCCATATGAGAAATTGTAAAATATAGCTATACATTATTTTTTTTAGTGAATTTGTAGTGATTTTATAATTTTTTTTTTCTCACTTTGTTTCTCTCCTCTGGCCTAATTCTTCCCCACGACCCGTTCTCCTCATGCATCGGCCAGCCTCACCGCCACCACCGGCAAGTCTCCCTCACGCCGACGACCAATCCAGCCACCACCGATGTCCCGCACACGCAGCCCTCCCTCTCCCCCGCGGAAACCCAACCAAAATGGGTTTCTCCCATTTCTCTCAACATGCACCGACGTACGCGGCCACCCAGCCTCACGACCACTATCGGCGACTCCCCCTCACGCCGGTGACCAACCCAGCCACCACCGATGTCTCTCATGTGCAGCCCTCCCTCTCCCCCGCACGAACCCATTTCTCACGGCAACTCTCACTCTCTCTCTCTTCAAACCAAAAAGAAACAAAGAAGAAAGAAAACAAAGATGCGAAAATAAATCTGAAACGAAGAAGAAACTATACGGGAAAAAAGGGAAACGAAGAAGAAATTTGTTTCTGTTGTTGAGCCGTAGAAAAAAAACAAACATGCGGAAAAGAGAAAAATAAAAACAAGATGCAGAAGTGAAATTAGAAGAATATTGCATACCAACGGCGAGAAGAAGAATCCTCAAACAGCATGGGAGAATTTTTTTCTTCCTCCACTTGAGTATGAAAGTTCTGTAGATGCTCGAAAACCACAAAACGTATCTGCACTTGATCCCTTTTATCAACAGGCCATATATTTTTGACTGTCACACTACAATACAATAATGCTAACCAGATGTTTAAGACTCAATAAAGAAGAAGTAAAATTGTGACCGAAAAGAAAGAAATATCATCCAAAGGAACGAGAGACGAAAAAGAAGATATTGGACACTATTCACTATTTAGAACTGTTTATTACTGTTCACATTATATATGCTTTTAAGTATTAGGAAGATATAGCTTTTAAGTATTAGGAAGATATATCTTCCTATAACTTAAAAGATGCTATCTTCCTATTATTGTTCATCAACAGTAAAGAGGCTTTTTTTTTTTTTTTTTGCATGTTTGTTTGGTTTTTTTGTTTCTTTTTAAGTTCGTCTGTTTGAATGCCAGTATACGACGTAATACCACAATCCGCGTCCCTCTCTACATCATCACAACAAAACCATGGAAAAATCACAACAAAATCACCACAAAATACAAAAATCATCACACAAGTCATCACACAACTCACCAAATAAACACACAGATTTATACGCAAATTGCAAATCACAAATCATGGTCATCGGCTGGAGCTTGGGAAGGAGGGAGAGTCCGTGAGAGAGTGAGAGATAGTGGGCATGCATGAGGGGTAGATTGGGGCCATGGGTGGTTGGGGTAGGTCGATGGTGGCCAGAGGAGGCTCATGACGGTGGCTGGACACCGTGGGTCGTGGTGCACGAAAGTGGAAGTGGAAGAACCGGTGCGTGAGGGAGGTGGATTTCGTGGGAGCAAACGGCAGGGAGATGGAGGCCGAACTCGCTGAAGGGGGATGGTCGGTGGAAGAGGAGGCTATCGTGGAGGTGGTGGCGCCGGAGGATAGCGCACGGCGGCACAGCAACATCAAGTCCATTCGGGGTTGTGCGCAGCCGAGAGAGAGGAAGAGAGAGCGTGAGAGAGGGAGACCGGTGTGAGGGGACTCGCTGGAGTAGGGTGGTGCCGGTGGAATGGGCGGTGAGGCTCACCGGTGCACGGCTGTGCCGGGCTGGGCAGAGGAAGATTCGGCTGGGAGAGGGGCAACGTACCGCATAAGCATGAGTTGAGAGAGGAGAGAGAGAGGGGGGAAAAGTGAGGGAAAATGAAGAGGGTTTGGATATTTATTCAGTCCCTTCGTCTTGGAGTCTTCAAAATGATCTAATTGTAAAAGATTAAAATACTGATTTGAATATACATAAACATTAACTTAATTAAAAACATTGAAATAAATTAAATAGATGATAAAATTTTATTAAATATTTTTAAGAAATTAATCTCAACCCTTCATTTTAAGTCCTTAGATTTGATCTAACAATAGAAATTTAAACATTGATTTAAACTAATTTAAAATTTAAATAATTAATATATAAATAGCATATCATACATAAACTATCAAATTTAATTTATAAAATACTAATATTTCATCATTAAATAAATGATGAAATTTTATTAAATATTTTTAAGAAATTAAAATTATATAAATAATTAGAATTTTAACATAATTTAAATATGATAATATTCTTATTTAACTAAATTAGGCAAACGTGCATGGGGAATGAGAGAGAGGGAGAAAGGAAAAGTGGGAAAAAATGTTGGTTTTTGGATTTTAAATTCCAACAATTTATCTTTAATCTTCAGATTTAATCTAACGATAGATGTTTAAATATTGATTTAAACTAACATAAAATAGATAAATAAAATATAAATATTCTATCGTACACTTAAAATTAAGTTCAATTTATAAAATACTAATTTTTCATCATTAAATAAAAGATAAAGTTTTACTGAACATTTTTAAGAGAATAATATTATATCATACACTAAAAATCAACTTTAATTTATAAAATACTAATTTTTCATCATTAAATAAATGATGAAATTTTACTATACATTTTTAAGAGAAAAAAACTATCTAATTAATTTGAATTTTTAATATAATTTAAATTTCATAATAAATTATGAACATAAATAAATAATAATTTTATTCTTATACATTAGACTATTTTAATATTCGAAGTTACATTTTATTTTTTTCTTCAATTTGACAGATGTGGCAAATATGCTTTGCACGCTTACCACTGCTAGTATATATATATATATACATGCTTGGTCAATAGGTTGTAAATGTTGACTTGACTCATACGCTTCATTATTATTTCTTATTAATTAATTATAACGCTTCATCTTCTCCAATTTGGGCTCCAAATTCTTTGTTTCTTTCGTACTTGATCCGAATTAATAAAAAGAAAAAGTGGATCAAGTAGCAATGCTGCATATAGAATATTATTCCAAACCCATTCTACCAATCTCACTTTATTATATATTCCTCTTCTGAAGGATCAAGTGCATGCATGTATGCCCGGCCTAGCCTGATCTTCCGGTAGCAATTTCTAAGGCAATCGCTTCATAAATATATATAGACATGTCTACCAGCACTCTTTATATATAATTAACAGTAAAATAATATTCTTTTGATTTTTATTCTACGTACTTTCAAGGGTAAAATATTATTATATTTCTGCATAGCTAACGGTTATATTATCATTAATGGCATATACAAGTTAAAATGTACAAATCTCGTACATGTTTTTTTATAAAAAAATGAATTTCACACTGAAAAAATGTGAAAAACTAAATTTTTATTGCGTAGTCTATTTTTTTTTTATTTACAAAAGACTTGCACGATATTTATACATTCACAACTTGTCCCCAATTTTAAAAACGTACTTTCCAACGGCTGCCTCTTTCAAATGAAAGAAATATTATCATAGAGATTTTTGATCTACCAGCTAGCTAGCTAAGTTAGGGCACACTGTCTGCAAACTGCTAGCTGAGGTTTCATCGTTTTTTTTTGTTTGATCATAAATAGGCTTGTTTAATCTGGTTTTTGAGATTGTATAGCTTGGATATTTTGTAAATCTTAAGTATCCTGCTTGTTATCACGATATTCTTTTGCCATAAGTAAAGACAATCATAAAATTTGGGATACCGTCCTTTTTTTTTCTTAAAAAAAAAAAAGGATAGCTAAGTTAGGGCAACCATCTATACCAAAACCCATGGTCAGTTGGTTTTCAAGGCTTTAAATCCCAACCCTTCCCTCTATTTTTCCTTCAACTCTTATTTCTTTCCTCTAAATTTAAGAGGGTATAGCTGTGGCGTGGTTTCAAAACCAGTAATTAACGGATCGATTATAGATCAGGAAAATGCATGGGGGCTCCACGCATGGACAATGATCACTCCTTCCGGGCAAGTTGGACTAGATTAATACGTGTAAACTGCACCTGGCCTTTGGGGACTATAAAGCTAGCTTATGCATTATTTTAGCTAGGAATGTAAGAAAAAACAGAAAAATCGGTTGAATCAGACCGAATCGGTGAGTTCGGTCCGATTTTTAAGTGGTCCAGTACGATACTAGTTCTTCAAAACTGAAATCAATCCTAAACCGGTGTGGTACTAATTTTCATATTTTAAAAATCAGTTCAAACCAAACCGAACGAATACATACATTTATTATCTTTTATATTATATATGATTTTTTATATTATATTATATATATTATATGCTAAATTAACCTTATTATTCAGTTCTATTAATCTTATAACATCAAATTAATATAATATGTTATATAATATAAAAATAGTTTTGTAATATAAAATTAATATAACATAAAATTTTAATTTTAAACATAAATATTAATATTAAGTTATTAATATAAACTTACTTTTGTTATATATATTATATGTCAAGAATACATTTTTGACGTAATAAAATATAATATAAACATTCTTTTTTTAAATCCATTTTTACACATTGGATCATATATACTCATATAAACTTATATAGACTATAGTTAAATTCAATATTATACTAGTATGTGTTAATTATTATAAAACAATGTATTTATACTATAATAATTTAGTATATATAAACATCATATTATTACTAACATAGATAATTCGTAAAATCGAAATACCAAACCGGATCAGACTGAAATGGGAAAACCGGAAAGTCTTGGTTTCGGTAGTGAATCGATTCCGTATTGATTCTTAAAATTTCAAAATCGGTATATACCGATATAGTTCTAAAAGATATACAAAATCGGATCGATTACACTCCTAATTTTAGCTGTTTGCTTAATTCTTTTTTGTCAGGACTCAAACATTACACTAATTTCTATGGTCCAATTAGTGGGGGAATTTGTCATAGATTTATTAGATTGAATCGAAAGCATTGACAGCCCTAGCTATATATGATCCAAACCAACAGCGCCTCTAATTAAATTCTGAATCTCATGTTAAAGCAACTTGCACTTTTTCCAGGAATATAATATAAGCTAGATTCATAAGAACAAGATAATTCAACCCATGCTAAATATCTTCTGGCTGGGGGCAGAGAAATTAGTGACATGCATGCACCAGCTAGTGAAGTAATATTGTATGTGCTTATGAATGCAACACCATTGTTATATCTAATTGGCAGCTGGTTAGATAATTAATTGGTCTACTAGCAGTGGCTAAGCTTTGCTCAGCAAGAAGTACTTGACCATACAAATGACCCACAAAGCTGCAGGGATATTTAGGCTTCGTTTGGTTTCTTAAATCATCTCAATTCATCTCAACTCATCATTATAACTTTTTCAAATCCTAACATAAAATATAATAAACAATTCAATTTTTTCAAATCCCAAAATAATAATAATATTAAAAAATAATATTCTAACAATATTTTATCATCCCAACTCAACTCAACTCAACTCACTTTAACATCCAAACACAACCTTAATGATCAATACATGACCATTTTTGGGTTAATATATATATATTAAATGCAATTCAAAATTTAAACTCAATATTATTTCTTCTATGATTGTTGGAGTATAGCATCACATATCGAAAATATGGAACTAAAGTCAACATTCTAACGGCCTCGTTTGTATTCAAAACCAACCTCAATCCACTTCAATTCATCTCATCTCATCATTACAACTTTTTCAAATTCCAACAGAAAATATAATAAACAATTCAATTTTTTCAAATCTCAAAACAACTTTCCTAAATTCCCACACAAAATATAATAAATAATTTAACTTTTATTCTACTATTCACAAACCATCTCAACCCATCTCAACTCATCTTTAAATCCAAATCACTTTTCTCTGTTACAATACTTTGTTTGACTTTTTTTTTTCTTTGGACTCTAGTTTAATATGTGTGAAGCTATACTCCAACAATGATATTATGGAAAATAAGTTATACAAGTTTTACATAGAATACTTTAATTTATAGTGAGTTTTCAAATATTCTTTAACCTAAATATATATAAATATATATATATTGTCAACTAAAAGAAATATATGCAAATTAGTTTTGATTCACAGTACTAATGGGCAAGGGCTCTGTCAAGTCAAACCCTACTTCCGAGGAGAATGGAATCGATGTAATGTTTTTTCTTTTTCTAAATATGATCTTAGGCTCGGGAGTTAAAGGCATATATATGGTCCGGTGGCATAACACTCGAACATCTAAAATTGAGATCATGGATTCAACCCTCTCCCCGAATCCAAAAAAAAAAAAAAAACCAATAAACATAGCAAGTCTTGACCTCTTTAAAGAAAAAAGAGGTCCAACCAATATTGGAATACCCACCGGTATGCATGCACAAGATTTCCTCTGGCCGTGTTGGGCTTCTTAGACCAAAAATTGGATTGGACCATATACCATTTCGATCGAACTTCCTAAGACAAGAAATTCGTTTTTCGCTTGTTAATAATGGAGTTGATCTACATATAATCTCTAAATGAGGATTATTTATGTAAGTCCATATAATTAATTTTAAAAAAATATTTAATTATAAAAAAATATTTAATTATAATAATATTTTTTTAAAATAATATTTTTTCTCTTTTACCCTCATTCATTAATAAGACTGCACACGCAGTCCTCCACTCAAGATTGTAATAAGAATTTCTCCAAATAATGAGGGGAATTTAAACTTGTTAGGGAATATAATTCTACTTTTCTCTAAAAATACTTTGTGCCTTAAATAGTTAGTAGGAATTAGTATATATATAATGTATCAAATATATATATATATATAGTAGTTTCTTTCCCATGACTAGGGGTGAAAATTGACACATTCGGTGCAGTTTTTGGGCAAAATCGAGACTCCACCGACATCTGCTTTGAGACCTCAGCACTGGCCGAAACCGGTCGAATGGGGAGAGAAAATCAATATTATTGGTCTCGATGCAGTGCGGTTCGATTATTCAGTCTACCATCGGCGTTTTTGTGACGGAGGAGGGATGTCGCGTCCTTCATCTATTGTCGAGTGAGAGTCTAATTTGTGTAAGGGTTTAAGGTTGCAGAGGAAGAAGAAGACGCAAAGAAGAAGAAAAAGTAGAAGAAGAAGAAGAAGAAGAAGAGAAAGGGTTTATTAAACCTAATTCAAAACGACGTCATTTGACTTAAACCCAAATGGCACTGTTCTATATGTTTTTTTTTTTTTTTTAAACTTCTACTTGGAAAAACGACGTCGTTTCACTCATTTAAGTAAAACAACGCCATTTTATATATATATATATATATATATATATATTAAAAAAATTAGATCGGATCGGTCAGATCAACGATTTCCCAGGGTTCAAAACGGCCCCAAACTGTCGATATCGTTTTTTCCTCAAATCATCTCACTCACCGACCGGTTCCTTGCCGATTCCAGTTGGTTCTGTGCTCTAGCGAACGGTCTAATCTGTTCCCGGCCGATTCCGGCGATTCCTGTACACCCCTACCCATGACAAGGATTTCAAAACTTTTTGAATAAACTAATTCTTGACTAATTATAAGGTACTTCAGTACTAGGGCTCTATAGAAACAAACGGGACTGAACGTCGTCGACAGAACCAACCATTGCCGATGGGAACCGTCCATCGGAGTACAGATCTGACCAGAACGATGGAGAACTGATCAGCCGACTGTAGGAAATGCTAAAAATCGACATCAATCAATTCAGTCTCAGTCTGAACCAAGTTCAAACCACTAAACCAACCGATATATATATATATATATATATATCTTAGGAAAAATGACACCGTTTCACTTAAGTGATTTAAACGACATTATTTTATACCCACGGTTTTGAAAATATATATATATATATATATATGAATCGATGCCATTTGGGTAATTAGGGCTTCAGCCCTAACCCCCGAGCCCCCCTTTCCCCCTTCCCCTCAGTGCGCCAACCCTTCCTAAGCTCTCTCTCTCCCTCCCTCCCCGATGCCATTGATCCATTTGAGATTTGTTAATGAGCTTCTTGTTCCATTGCCGTCCTTCTCTCCCTCCATCCATTTCCGTTGTTTCAGGCTTTCGACACTCTCTATGATTCTCTCATCTCCAATTTATTTGAGGTTTATTGATGGGATTCTTAGAATGATTTTGTTGTAATGGTTTTGTTGTGAGATTTGTTGATGGGATTCTTGGAATGATCTATCTCTCTCTATGCTGGCTAGTTTTATCCCCTTAATCAGTCGGTTTTGGTCGGTATCACCCCCTAAAAAACATGTCGGTGAAGTTTCAGTTTTGGTGGTTTTAAACCATTAACTCTTTATACTCCCTCATTTCATTTTCAACCCTGTTCTATTTTCAACCCTAGTCTGTTTAAGTAAATCTCCACCACATCCGAAGGTTCTCAAACATTCGTGCGACGAATTTTTAAAACTGAAGTGTTTGTTTTTTCTAGATTCATTAGCTACTATGTTCTTTGTCTCAAATGATTTGTTTCATGGTGATCGTTGCCATGTCTTTATTCGTGACTTGATTAATTCGCTTATATTTAGTTAAACTATTGATCTTTATCTGATGCATTTATGTTCACTTTTGATGTTCACGTGTTCTATTTATACATTGTGTTTTTTAGATATGCATTTGAATTTTAAGATATATCCTATATATGTATTCTTCTTTGTATATGGGAAAACGAAAAAAAAAAATCCAAAACTTTAAAGAGTCAGATTTTGAGTTTATCAACAACAGTTGCACTATACAATTACCAATGATCCCTTCAACATTCTGATGACAAACCACTGGAAGTTACTGTGGGTGAAATCCACAATATTGGAAATGTGAAAAGCTTGGTAAAGAATTTCAAACATGAAGAAAAATACTAGAGAAAGTATTCTAGGAAACAAAATTTTTCATGCAATGCAATCTCAGAGGAAAATTCGGATGAAGGCATAGGATGATAAATAATTATCCAATAAAAGATCATCCAATGGTGATATATGTGATACATGATCTTACATAGTAGGATGAAAGTGAGATGATAGTATGATGTATAGAATTTTTCATTTGTTATTATAAACTTTTTTTTAATTTTGAAATGAGATTCTTGATTCCATCATTTGACCTCAATGTACAATTCACACGGCTACGTTACTTCCTAGTGGCATATAGTACATAGAATTTTTTGTCACATAAATAATAGTTTTTTTTCTTGAGTTTTTAGATTTTATCATTGGTATAGTGAGAGCCCGACCCGGCCACCAAATAAGAAATGTATAAAATAGTAGCTAGCAAGGAGAATTGGCTTTCAAATTTAAGAATGTTAAGCAGTTGATGTTTTGTGATACATATGGCAGATTTGTCTCGGTCCAACTACTGTACAAGTACTTGTGAAGGGCACAGAGAATAATGAGGCTTACGACCATTTTCAGCTGCTGTAGAGCTAGGAGGCTGAACTAGGCCCAATGCATGAGCCCATGGCTACATCATGGGTCCTGCAAAAAAAATTAAAGATGCAAAACTTCATTTAAGAGATAAAGTTATAAAGGTGGTTGGAAGGGATATTTTTAGTCTCCACTAGACCAAGTCAAGGAAACCCAATGGTCAGGATGTAACTGACCCACCAAGCGATGAAGGAGAAAGAGGGCCTAGAGCCTAGGTGGAAAAAGGATCAGCATTGAAAATGATAATACCTGCTTTGATGCAACCTAACCGGATGACTTGCGAGGACTCCACACCGCATTAAATATGCAAATATGAAGCGCAGATAGGATATCCTGATGTGAGGCATTGTTCCTAGCTAACAAATTGCCCAGATAGTGATTGCACTCACCCACCTACCACAGGGGATGTGACCTGGGAGAACTACGTTGTATTAAATGTGACGGCACGGTACCCTATATAGGAGACGGACGCCCCTAACACAGGAAGTGGGGCCCACCTCGACAGGAAGAGTCAAGACTTGACCAAGTCAAAAATCGACCTGGGCATTGTATTAAGCACTCTTACATTGGAAATCCTCTCTATCACCATAATAACTAACCTAGGCATTGGAGGTGCTTAATCACTACTGAGCCTTTACATTGCTTGTGTAGGATCGTTGAGCTCGTGAGTCGGTGTGCAAAATAAGTCGTCAACAGTAGAAATGCACGATATATCCTTTATATCATTGGAAAGAAGGTAATAATCCGCATAGTGAGTTTACTTGAGGGAATTAATTCTTTCAAGTTAGAGGGTTGTAGCTATTATATATTGAGTCAATTTATACATTGAAATTTTTAAAGAGTGACAACCTGCAAGTACGTTATAAAGATAGATTCAGCATTATGATCCTATTGTATTAAATGCTGCTCTGGCAATGTGAACTACAACGTTAAATATAAAAAATGTTTGGATAAAATAATTGTAGAAAATCTTGATATGCTTGATTAAATATTCCCTTTCATTATGAATATGTGAATGAAAAGAAAAAAACTTTTTGCCAATGCTTAAAAAAAAAGAAAAAAAGCAGGTGATTTTCTTGGAATATGACAGATTAATTAATTAATATTCAAACTCGGTAAGTAAAGAAAACGTCAAGCAATTAATGATCACCAGTGAGGTGGTCCTTGATATATATATAAATATATATATATATATATATATATATATATATATATATATATTTTCGAAAGAAGGTGGTCCTTGATCTTGTAGAGCCATCTTCTTCATAGAAGTCGAATATTCCTTCTAATTAATTTGATCTATTACTAACATATATTATATATATTGATCCCAACCCTTGATTTTTTCCTCTCGTTTTTGTTTGCGTCTATATAAATTACTTTGAGCTTTTATTCTAAAATTAAAATTAGAGCCCCTCAAAATAATTAGAGTGCAAGAACGTTTCTCTCTCAAATTACGTGAAATCTCGTGCATGCAGTACCATATATCCTTAATTTTATACTAAGAAAATACTTTAGACACAAAGATTATATAAAAATAAATCCATAAATTGATGTGGCTTGATTTGATAAGTCAAATTGTAAAGTTACTTTTATTGTAAAGTAGATATAATGGATGCTATAAAACTATATACATTAGTTTGTAGGTTTATTTTTGTATAATCTGTTTGTGTAGGTAGCAATTCTCTTATACTAAATACAAAATATAGCCAAGATCAACCAATTCAACCATGATCAGTATTTCCCCTTGAGTTTTCATGTTTCTCTACGCTTCTTATAAATCGAGTTGTCGGCTAATTAGGACGTTTGTTTTGTGTATAGGACGATGTGGAGACAAATTAAAATGCCTTTGGAGCGTTAGTACTACCATATATATCAAACTTTACTAGCGCCAAAAGAACGAAGAATCTAATACTAATACAAGTTTTAAGCAACATTACCCGATTCGCCAAAATCCTAATTGCTATGAAGATAATTAATATCGGAGAATATGAAAAAGAAAATACACAAATCAATGCGGCCTAATTGAAGTAAATCTATTAAACATGATTATAAGCATGATTGACACCCGAATCTAGAAGAGCTATTGCAGAACCCGCAGACGTATTTGACAAATAAGTAGAGCAACTGCTACATGAACACTGTGTCCGGTCTTTCGTTGACCCTGTGTGACCCAATGATGTATCGGAGAATATACATGACATATTCACCGAAGGTAGAGAGTACATTGGCACCGGAAACTTTGAGGGAAGTTCAGGCAATGGAGCTTCGGAATTAAGAACATTTATCACTCGCTTTATTGAAGGTCGGATAATGGGATCGGGATGGCAACACCATAGCCCAACTACCATCAAGCGTTCCATTTGCTGCTCATCAAATTCCATGCTTAATCCCTTGTCAACAGCTTCAAGGATTTGGCCTTTTCCATAGAGATTCCATACCCACTCTACTAGCCTTACCTTGCTCTGTTCTTCCCTTGGGTCCACTGGCTTTCTTCCACATGCAATCTCAAGGCAAACCACCCCAAAACTATAGACATCAGATTCCTTACTTGCCCTGCCTGTGGTGACACACTCTGGGGCTAGGTAGCCCAGAGTGCCTGCCAAAATAGTTGTTTGTGACCCCAACTCATGGTCTACAAGCCTCGCAAGACCAAAATCACCAAGCTTGGCATTGAAATTTGCATCCAACATGATGTTGCTTGACTTGATATCTCTGTGAACTACACATTGTTCCCATTCTTCATGAAGGTACAACAAAGATGAAGCCAATCCAAGGGCTATCTTATCCCTTACTGGCCATGTTAGCATAATCTTTCCTCCAAAAAGATGAGTATCAAGGCTTCCATTAGGCATGTACTCGTACACGAGGAGGAACTCACCCTGTGCATGGCACCAACCAATAAGTTGAACCAAATTTCTGTGTCTTAAACGACTTATGATTTTCACTTCTGACATATACTCCTTTCTCCCTTGCTTTGATCCTTTCGAGACCCTCTTAACAGCAATTTCTGTACTGGATTCACTTAAGAAACCCTTATAAACGCCTCCGAATCCTCCCTCCCCAAGCTTCCCTCCTTCGGCAAAGTTGTTTGTTGCATGAGCGAGTTCACGATAAGTGAACCTCCTTGGCCCAGTTCCCTTTTCAAATTCATCATCCATAAAGACATCATCGTCCAAACCTTCATTTTCTCCGTCACCCCTTTTTCTCCAATAGACGAACCAAAGTAGACCTAATCCACAACTCAATACACCAAAACCCACACCTAAACCAACCCCCAACCCCACTTTGTTTTTTTTGTTAACTTCATTTTCGACCTCCAAACTTGAATTGAATGACCAAGAACTTATTCTATGTATTTCTGTGTAATTACCTGTAGCAGCGGAGAAACCAACTCTAACCAAATCAGGCAACTCGCTCAAATCAACTTTATGGGAAAGGCTGGAGTTGCCGCCAAAGACAGGATTCTCAGCATACGTTAGGAAAACACTAAGATTTTGGGTAGTTGAGTTATAACTTACCCATGTGTTTGCCTTTGATCCATTCCTGATGCTGCTTTTCCATGTGACATTCGCCACAGAGACAATGGAATTGACATTGATTCCTACATGCTTATCATCTGGATCCCAGCTGTCTTCGAAACTGTCAAACTCAACTGCCACAATTTTATTCAATGAGGTGTTAGTACTGAAATTGGATCCAGCACTAAACAGTCCAAGAGACCCTTCTCCGGAAATTTTTGGCATTACATATTCAAATGGTGCGATGAAGAAGGCAATCCCTTCACCATAATCTGAGGCATTCAAAGAATCGATGATAAAGGAGAAATGAGTAGTGAAATCGGCAACCTTCCCAGTTCTTGAATCCCGGAGGCGGACAGCTTCTTTATATGAGGCATGACCTACACTTCCATTTATGGGGCCATTGCGTTGATTCAATGTGAGCTCAAGAACTCCATCACTAGACGGTTCTGCATGACCCTCAAATTTTATGTTTTCGATCATATTCACCTGGAAACTAGGGAAGTTGAAGGAAAATGACTTAGCATGGGGAAGCAGAAAAAAAAAGAAGATGAAGAAATGATTCAAAAGGCGTCGATGGATGTTTCGAGGTTGAAGAATGCATGAAACTATGTTGGAGAGCGCCATTGTTGAAACGCATATAGAAAGAAAGAAATTCGTTTATATATATATATGCATTCAAGATCTGGAATGCTAATTCAACATTAATATGGTTTAAGATAGTTGGTCAATTAATTTAATTTACCTCTTCAATTATAAACATAAATATATAGATTACAATTGCTCAGTCTATTAATGCAGCCACTTATGGTTATAACTTATAATAAGGAAGAGTACTTACGACGTTGCTCCCAAGCACTTAATTAATCAAATACAAGCTTGAATCATGATCTTGAATGAAAGTTTCAACCAAATGTGGCATCCTATACCTAGAAGACAAGCCAATACGTGTTCGAACTATATTTTTTTAATTCATCCGTGGTCTTTTCAGCATACGCGCGCTCGCTTTGGTTGTCTGCTTCTGTGTTTTGTTGTTCCACCTACTCCAACTCATCAGGAACCACATTTTTATTATATTAAGGTTTTTTGGACTAGTTCAAATGCAACTATATATAAATATAGAGAAAATATATTTGTAACTATGAATTGTATAATCGTCGCGTAATCGTTTTGAAAAAAAAATGAATAAAGCATGAGACTCATGTGAAAAAAAAATTAATTTTTTAATAGTAGACTTCATTTTTTAAAAAACGATTACGCACTTTAAGATTGTATGTAGAATTACTTATAATTATATATATCTTGACGATCAAGATCAAGAAAATGCAGACACATATTTATGTACGAATTACTAGTCTTTGTCGAATAAATATTAGACCTATGATCATCATCAGTATGTCATCCACTCGATCCCTATTTGTGTCCTTTTTGTTTTCTTAGCTTATACCTTTTAAATTTTATAATTAATGGATTCATAAAATATTATTTAAGTGAAATTTGTCTGCCGGCCATCATAGCTCTTGATGATGGCCGCATGTATTTTGGCACGCTATATAAAAGATCCTAGCCAATGGTCAGCTCTATATTCATGTAAAGTTAATTGTGAAGGCCAGTTTATCCATTATAGTCAATAACATAGAAAACGAGATGGCTAATTAAGGAGATATTAGAAGATCAAATCAAATTTAGATATTCTGGAACGGATCTAAAACTAAAAAATTTAGAAAGTATTACAGACATAAAAGTAAACTCATAAATTGATGTAGTTTTATGTAATATTTAGATTATATATTTTATTATAAAAGTAACAATTAATCTGACATATATACCTTATCAAGCAGGTACGTCATTTTGTAAGTTTACTTTTATATAATCATTTTGTATCTAAAATATTTGCCATAAATTTTATGACTGCTAATTGCTTGTTTGCATCTAGCATGCATCAAAGAAATTAAAGACAGCTTGGGTTATAAGCTTCTCTATCGTACTTAATTAATCCAAATTAATAAAAAGAAAAAGTCTTCGACCCTCTTGTATATATTATGTATAGGTTAAGGATCAGCAGAATCCCTACGCAGCAAGTATCTTATTAATTATTTTCCCTTTTGTGACAAGTATATGTAGGCGGGGCAGCAAGTTTCATTCACAGAGGAACGTACGGCTGCCGCCGGACAGGTACTCATGCATGGTGCGTTTTGTACAAGCTAGCTAGGGAGTATATTATGCAAGATCATTTTCTAGCCATGCATAAATTAAAAGCGTAACAAGAAAATTGTTTATTTGTAGTCAGTTATATCTTATGAAATTATTATTTATTGTCAAAATATGTCTATTTTTATCATAAATAGTCATTTTCACTATAAATAATCGATCACAAATACTCATTTTTCTTGTAATGAAGAAAGATACAACAGATCGAAGTAAGGCCAATTACAATGATCAGTTAATCAAGTAGCAATGCTGCAGTGCATATGGAATATTCTAAACCCACTCTACCGATCTCATTTTATTATATATTCCTCTTCTGAAGGATCAAGTGCGTGCGTGCATGCCCGGCCTACCCTCTTCCGGTAGTAATTTCTAAGGCAACTGCTTCATAAATATATATATATATAGACATGCATGTCTACCACTCTTTATATATAATTAATACTAAAATAATATTCCTATGATTTTTTATTCTACTTTTAAGGGTAATATATTTTTGCACAGCTAACGGTTATATTATTGCTAATGGTATATACAAGTTTAAAATGCACAAATTTCGAGCAGGCCATTTATAAAAAATTGAATTTCACTATAAAAAAGGCCATTTAAGAACGTAATTTTCCCACGGCTGCCTTTTTCAAATGAAAGAAATATTATGATCAGAGAGATTTTTTATCTACCATGGCTAGCTAGCTAGCTAAGTTAGGGCAACCATCTATACCAAATTAACCCATGGTCATGGCTATATATATATGACCCTAGGTCAGTAGGTTTTCAAGGCTGTAAATCCCAACCCTTCCCTCAATTTTTCCTTCAACTTTCATTTCTTTCCTCTAAATTTAAGAGGGTATAGCTGTGGCGTGGTTTCAAAACCAGTAATTAACGGATTGTAGATCAGGAAAATGGATGGGGGCTCCATGCACGCATGGACAATGATGATCACTCCTTCCGGGCAAGTTGGACTAGACTAATACCTGTAACTTGGGGGACTATAAAGCTAGCGCATGCCCTATTTCAGCTAGAGATGTAAAACAAAAAATCGAAAAATCGGTTGAACCAAACCAAATCGGATCAAACTGGTGAGTTTGGTTCAGTTTTAAGTAGTCCTACAGTACCCGTTCTTCAAAATTGAAATCAATCCTAAATCGGTGCAGTACCGGTATTCATATTTTGAAAACCGGTTCAAACCGAACCGATATATATTTATAATCTTTTATATTATATATGATTTTTAATATTATATTATATATATATATTATATGCCAAATTAACCTTATTATTCAATTCTATTAATCTTATAACATGATATAACATAAAAATAATTTTATAATATAAAATTAATATAACATATAATTTTAATTTTAAACATAAATATTAATATTAAGTTATTAATGATCTAAACTTACATTTTTGACATAATAAATTATAGTATATATTCTTTTTATAAATACATTTTTACACATTTGATTATTAATCTAGACAATTCTGTTATACACACACTAGGGTCAGAAAAGTACATTCTTGAATAGTCTTCATTTGTCTTGTTATTCTCTACCATAACAGAAAAGATTTTGTTGCTTGTGTATAAAAGGAAACCTTCCTATGCAGTACAATTTACAATGAAATTCATGAAAAGTGTCTCTATTAATATGGTACCAGAGCTGCTCGACTAGCAATCCTCTTGACCCATGGCCACGCGCACAGAAATCCCTCCTCCTCCTCCAAGTTCTTCTGTCATTTCTTCATTCTCACATGTAATCACTACCAAGTTATCCACAGATAACTTTCTCCTATGGAAAGTTCAGATTTCAGCCTATCTTAGAGGACAAGATCTCTATGGATATGTTGATGGTTCACTTCCATCTCGTCCCAAAACCATAATCCTACCTTCAACCAGCTCATCCAAGCCAAAACCAGAATTTCTTCTTTGGACTCGTACTGATCAGTTAGTCCTTAGTGTGCTTTTTTCTTCATTGTCTGACTTTGTTCTCGGTCATATTTTATCTGCTACAACAGCTCGAGAGTTATGGCTTTCATTAACCTCAATGTTTGACTCACGGTCACAAGCAAAAGAGTTTTAAATACGTTTTCAACTCACTAATCTTGCACATGGTGATCAGTCCATCTTAGATTATTTTGGTAAAGTTCGATCCCTAGTTGATACACTAGCCTCAACTGGAAATCCTCTTCCAGACAAAGAAATTGTTACCTACCTTCTTTCTGGTCTAGGCCCATCTTATGAATCATTTGTTACCTCAATTACCACTAGATTTGACCCGATTACTACTCATGAACTTTATCAACTCCTGCTCATTCATGAAAGTAGGATTGCTCACTCATCCAAGACTATTATAGAACCATCTACTCATTACAGTGTTGCTGGAGGTAGAGATCAACAAGGTCAATCTTCATTTTGAGGTGGAAGGCAGGGTAGAGGTTGTGGTCGATTCTCAGCTAGAGGCCACTCCAAGTTCACATCTTCAGGGGCATTTCATCAAACATATGGTGGCTCACGACCAACATGTCAACTATGTAATAAACCTGGCCATTTGGCCCTCCAATGCAGACATCATTTTGATTATTCTTACCAAACAAAACCTCCCAAGTCTTTTTTGGTCAACTACACAGCACCAACTTCCTTCTCTGCAAACCATACCACCCAAATCCCAACTTCCGTCATTGATTCCTCATGGTACCCAGACTTTGCTGTCACCCATCATATAACTAATGATCTGCATAACTTGAACTTGTCATCTAAACCTTACAGCGGAAGTGAAGCAATCCGCGTTGGTGATGGTATGTCTTCCGATTCAGCATCACAGTAATTCTGCTCTCATTTCTAACTCTTCCTTCTTTTTACTTCAAAATCTACTTCATGTTCCTAACATCACAAAAAATCTTGTCTCTGTCTTTCAATTCTGTGCGGATAACTCATGCTTTTTTGAATTCCATTCTACTCACTTTTCTGTGAAGGACAAATAGACCAAGGTCACCCTCCTCACCGAACCAACATGTAATGATCTTTATGTTTTTCCCTCTGTGGCTCCTTTGTCGTCGCCACCATCTGCTCATCTTGGCGAACAAGTTACTCTTTCTCAATCTTGTTCTCCACAGGCGCCACCCAACCACTCACCACCTATTCTTCAGCCTCCCCGTTCCCCTATTATCACTCGTAGCATTACTAACTCCTCTTGACCGCGTGTTCCTTCTGATGGCATTGTACCATACCCACGGCGACACTGTCTTCTCACCACGCATACGGTTCTAGATGAACCTTCAAGTTACTCGGCAACATCAAAGTTTCCTGAATGGGCTGATGCCATGCGTACTGAATACACTACTCTTGTCTAGAACAATACTTGGAGCTTGGAACCCTCTAACCCTTCTCTTAATATACTTGGTTGTCGTTGGGTTTATCATACGAAATTACATTCTGATGGCTCCTTTGAGCGTAGAAAAACCAGGTTGGTAGCCAAGGGTTACCTCCAACAATCTGGCTTAGACTACAATGAAACATTTAGTCCTGTAGTAAAGCCCTCCACCATTCAATTAATAGTCTCTGTTGCTGTGAATTCTAGTTGGCCCCTACGTCAACTAGACATTCAAAATGTCTTTTTACATTAGATTATACAATTTTCGATGTGTGAAGCTATACTCCAACAATGATATTATGGGAAATAAGTTATACAAGTTTTACATAGAATACTTTAATTTATAGTGAGTTTTCAAATATTCTTTAACCTAAATATATATATATATATTGTCAACTAAAAGAAATTTATGCAAATTAGTTTTGATTCACAGTACTAATGGGCAAGAGCTCTGTCAAGTCAAACCCTACTTCCGAGTAGAATGGAATCGATGTAATGTTTTTTGTTCATCTAAAATAAAAACATACGATCAAAATATACCCTAATATTCCCTTCCTGATCGAACAAACTAAACCAAACCTTTTGTGACGAGGGCATTACGTCAACCTGTAAGAATTAGATTTTATCAAAATTCCTTCAAATTATTGTCTAAATTTTCTTTCAAAATTTTGTCTAAATTTAAGGATTTGAAGTATGAGAAAGATAGACATATAAAATCTCAAAGCATTTATTGCTATCTCATATCCGCATAAATTTTTCAGGCAGGCTTAAATTATGCTTAGTAAATGTTGTAAACTTATAAGCTTAGGGAAAAAAAAATGTTGTAAACTTATTTCATGTATCTATTTCTTTCTCATTAACACATCTTAAATTTGGGAAAAATTTTGAAATTATTATTTCTCAATAAATTAATTTTTAATATTGCTTTAAAAGCATAAAAAATCATCTTATCTTTTTTGAGAATGTTTTGGCCATAAAAATATTTTATAAAAGTGAACTTACAGGCTGACATACCTTAATATGATAAATGAGATTGTAATTTTTTTTATTATTATAAAATAGACCTAATGTATTATATAAAGTAGATCTAATATATTATATAAAATAGATCTAATGTAAATATAATCTTTGTATGGCCGCAGAAGTTTTCATTTTTTTTTTAACCAATATTTAGTTAGTGGATGAATATGATCTTAGGCTTGGTAGTTAAAGGCATATATATATATATATGGTCTGGTGGCATAGCACTCAAACATCTAAAATTGAGATCTTGGATTCAACCCTCTCCCCGAATCCACACAAAAAAAAAAAAAACCTCTTAAAAGAAAAAAGAGGCCCAACCAATATTGGAATACCCACCGGTATGCATGCACCGGATTTCCTCTGGCCGTGTTTGGTGACTTGTGTACTTCTGTTTGGTATTTTGGGCTTCTTGGACCAAAAATTGGATTGGACCATATACCATTTCGATCGAACTTCCTAAGACAAGAAATTCGTTTTTCGCTGGTTAATAATGGAGTTTATCTACGTACAATTTCTAAACGAGAATTATTTATATAAGTCCATATAATTATATTTAAAGAAAATTATAATTATAATAATATTATTTTTAAAATAATATTTTTTTTCTTTTACCATCATTCATTAATGGAATTGCACACTTAATCCTCCACTCAAGACTGTAAAAAGAATTATTCCTAATAACGAGGGGAATTAAAACTTGTTAGAGAATATAATTATACTTTTCTCTAAAAGTACTCTGTGCCTTAAATAGTTAGTAGGAATTAGTATATATATATATATATATATATAATATCAAATATATATATATATATAGTAATTTCTTTTCCATGACTAGGGTTGAAAACTAATGTTTTGAATACCATATCAGTTAAGACACTGAAACGATATTTCGGTACCGGTAACATTCTGTGTACCATTTCGAGATAGTCAATATATGAATAAATTATATTCTAAAATAATAGTCTATCTATAAATAAATTATATATAAATACAAATATATATATATAAATTATAAATAATCTAGTTTGAATTGGGGGTCAAAAAAGAAGTTTGTAGTTTGAAAAAATGAAAAAACAAATTGAAGGCCGAAATTGAGGCCGGTACGAAACGTATATAGTACATGTATCGGCCCAGCAGTCGTACCGGCCTGTACGATACGAGATCCAAAACAGTGGTGAAAACCAACGCCTTCGGTGCAATTTTTGGCCAAAAGTGAGACCCCACCGACGTTTGCTTTGAGACCTCAGCACTAGCTGAAACTGGTTGAATGGGGAGAGAAAATCGATATTATTGGTCTCGATGCAGTGCAGTTCGGTTATTCGGTTTGTCATCGGCGTCTTTGTGATGGAGGAGGGATGTCGCGTCCGTTGTCTATTGTCAAGTGAGAGTCTAATTTGTGTTAGGGTTTAAGGTTGCAGAGGAAGAAGAAGACGCGAGGAAGAAAAAGAATAAGAAGAAGAGAGAGGGTTTATTAAACCTAATTCAAAACGACTCCATTTGACTTAATCCAAACGACGCTGCTCTATATGTTTTTTTTTTTAACTTCCACTTGGAAAAACGACGTCGTTTCACTTATTTAAGTAAAACAGCGCTGTTTTATATACATATATTAAAAAAATAGATCGAATCGGTCGGTTCAACGATTTCCCAGGGGTTCAAAACGGCCCCAAACCCTCGATATCTTTTTTTCCTCAAATCATCTCACTTGTCGACCGGTTCCTTGCCGATTCTAGTTGGTTCTGTACTCTGGCAACCGGTCTAATCTGTTCCCGGCCGGTTCCGGCGATTCCTGTACACCCCTACCCATGACAAGGATTTCAAAACTTTTTTAATAAACTAATTCTTGACTAATTATAAGGTACTTCAGTACTAGGGCTGTATAGAAACAAACGAGACCGACCATCGCCGACAGTACCAACCATTGTCGATGGGAATCGGCCATCGGAGTACAAATCTAACCAGAACGATGGAGAACTGGTCAACCGACTGTAGGAAATACTAGAAATCGACATCAATCAATTCAATCTCAGTCTGAACCAAGTTCAATTGTCGTCCTTCTCTGCCTCCATCCATTTGTATCGTTTCAGGCTTTCAACCCTCTCTCTGATTCTCTCATCTCCAATTTATTTGAGGTTTATTGATGGGATTTTTAGAATGATTTTGTTGTAATGGTTTTGTTGTGAGATTTGTTGATGAGATTCTTGGAATGATCTCTCTCTCTCTCTCTCTCTCTCTCCCTATGCCGGCTAGTTTTATCCCCTTAATCGGTTGGATTTGGTCGGTATCACCCCCTAAAAAACATGTCGGTGCAGTTTCAGTTTTGGTGGTTTAAAACCATTAACTCTTTATACTCCCTCATTTCATTTTCAACCCTGTTCTATTTTCAACCCAGGTCGGTTTAAGTAAATCTCCACCACATCTAAAGGTTCTCAAACATTCGTGCAACGAATTTTTAAAACTGAAGTGTATGTTTTTTCCATATTCATTAGCTACTCTGTTCTTTGTCTCAAATTATTTGTTTCATGGTGATCGTTGTCATGCATTTATTCGTGATTTGATTAATTTGCTTATATTTAGTTAGACTAATGATCTTTATCTGATGAATTTATGTTCACTTTTGATGTTCACGTCTTCTATTTATACATTGTGTTTTTTAGATATGCATTTGAATTTTAAGATATATCCTATATATGTATTCTTCTTAGATGGGAAAACGAAAAAAAAAAATCCAAAACTTTAAAGAGTCAGATTTTGAGTTTATCAACAACAGTTGTACTATATTGGAAATGTGAAAAGTCTGGTAAAGAATTTCAAACAAAATTCGGATGAAGGCAGTAACGATATAGACAATCAAAACACACCTCTACCAAGTCTCGAAGACGTTGGTCATACTAAAAAAGGTGGTCAAAATGGTGGCATCTACACAAAACATTACATCGACACTGACACTAAACGATGTTCCATTTTCTTAATGTCTTTAAATAACAATCAAAGTGGTACTGCATTTACATCATCATGGGAATCCAATGCACATAATTGGAATGATGGCGTATCATTTAATGGTTCACGGAAGCATGGTTTTAGAATGAATGATGTCGCAACAAATGCATCAAGGAATCCCCAATATGTCACCGCTTCTCACTCTACACGGTTCAGTTCATGCATGAAGACCACAACAAGATTACATGTTATACCACCTATCCAGCGTTTTGACTTTGACATATCCAATGATGATAGTCCAACTCCAAAACTGCAAGTAGTGGTTGACCCTGGTCCAAGCTACCGATCTAGGTTATTGAGCAATACACAAGTTTTTTTTCCCGTGCTCAATATAAAGTTTGAAGGTTGCACATTAGATCCAATATATCCAGACCCTTTTACTGATCCAGAACCTTATATTCCAACTATTCTAAACTGTTCATCTTCACTACAAGGTAAAGACAAATCTTAAATGGCATCGAAGAAGGCAATTGACAAGAATTGGATTGGTTGGGATAATTTTGAGGCTTGGAATGATTTTGAGGAATGAATTGGAAAAATTAATAGATGAATGAAGGCATTTGATATTCATTTTTTAATATGTGTTTTTTAATTTTATGTTTGTTAGCAATTAGCAATTTTCTGACAGTAATTTATTTGATGAATATGTAATGTATCAATATATTACCATTTTATTATAATTACTGGCAAGGACTTTACTATGCTTAGTTGAAACGTGTAGTATAGGTGAAGACATTAAATGAAAAGTTGGTGCAATTATTTTTTAAATATATGCCATGATTTCTAGTCGCTTGGCCACCATCTCAATTTACCGTTATGTCATTTGGCATTTAAACCAAAAAAGGGAAAAAAATTTTAGGAAAAACTAAGTGGTTGTAGTTCCACGATTTTGAAGGATAGCAAATAGATTCCAATCTAGGCGATTCTTCTATGGATTCATGGGCAAAAAATCAGGAAGTAACCGAATGACATGTTTTCCAAAATTCTGTTAAAAAATATGATTTTTTTAAACCGAAAAAGGGAAAAACTTTGGAAGAAAAAACAAGTGGGTTAACCTTATTGATTTTTGCCTTGTGAATGGTAAGTATTTTTTGTATACGGACATGGTGACAAATGAGAATGAATCACTTGAAAATGAGCACTTGAACAAGATGTAAATGAAACGAACATCAAATGAGTATTTAAAAAATAACCAAATGACATGCTTTCCAAAACTCTGTTAAAAATCAGATTTTTTAAACCAAAAAAGGGAAAAAGTGTGGAAGAAAAAATAAGTGATTGTAGTTACACGATTTTGAAGGATAGCAAATATATTCCAATCTAGATGATTCTTCTATGGATTCATGGGCAAAACTATGTTAAAATCTGATTTTATGTGATATTATGAGTCTACTTCCACGTTCAATCAACAACCATTTCCAATTTTGCTTTCAAGTTGACACTAGTTCCCAGACTTTGAAGATTCAAACATCAATCAGTGGAAAAGATAATTTAGAGCACCGCTTAGACATCAATTACTGCAAAGAAAATAAAGAGCACCGCTTAGACGAATCTAATTTTGAGGAATACAGTTCAGCATAATTATACATGATGTGTCAACCCTCTTGCGTCGCATTCATACAAAAAAAAAAAATCGGAAATGGATTTTATATGGCACCAAGTGAGTGATAAAATATGTTACGTATGGAGTTATAATTGATGTTTGTAATTCTGGAAATTTGTAGGCTATTCGAGGTGCCTGGCCTCCACTATTGTAAACACAATATATCTAGAAAATTCATAGTTTCATGCATTGATAACAGCCATATAAATAGCATTTTACATGACTTAAACAGATATGAAAACTAACCAAAACAAATCCCAACTGACCCACTAAACCACAGACTCAAAACAGGAACAACTTCAACTGAATGGAGTAATTCATTAACAGAAAATAAATCTGGTACCCCACACCTCAACGTGGCTCGTCAACGTGGTGGCCCGTGACTCATGATATTGGACTTAACTAACAACAACCAAATAAACAAACAAATTAATACGAAGCCCGGCAAGCCCACAATAGGCCTGTAAGCCAAAGACCCGGCCCATGCCCCCTTTCAGACAACCAACCCTAAATTAGGGTTCCATCTCTTTTGGTCGACATAACACGTGCCGCCGCTCAAAAGACCTTGCCCTCAAGGTCTGCAAATCTCCTCTTCAGCTCTTCACGATCCACCCATGTTGCATCGTTTTCGTCCATGCCCCTCCATTGAACTAGCAATTCCACACCAGCCTTCCTTCCCTTTCTGAAGATTCTTCTGGCGAGTACAGCTTCGGGCTCGGGCTCGAGATGCCCTTCGGAGGTAAGTCTCGGTAACTTTGTAGATGGTTGTACTTGCTCTCCTAGTTTCTTTTTAAGACAAGAAACATGAAATACCAAAAAAATCTGTGAATCCTTTGGTAAATCTAATCGGTATGCCACTTTGCCGATTCTCTGAGTTATGTTGTACGGTCCATAATATCTTGGAGAAAGTTTGAGGTTCCTCCTCATTGCTACCGACATCTGTCGATAAGGACGAAGTCGAAGGTAAACTTTGTCATCGATCTGGAACTCACGATCGGTCCTGTGCCTATCTGCATAAAATTTCATTTTTTTCTTGTGCTTCCTTCAAATTTTCGCGCACTAACCTGTTTATGAGCTCCCTGCTTTTAAGTTCTTCCTCGACGGCCTGAACCTTTGTTACACCCGATTCATATGGCATCATTCTCGGTGGTGGCTGTCCATAGACCACTTCATATGGAGAAATTTTTGTTGAGGTATGTTCTGAAGTGTTGTATGCTTATTCGGCCAGAGGTAGCCATCTTGCCCAGTCACGGGGCCTATCTCCCGAGAAGCTCCTAAGGTAGCCTTCCAACCCTTTGTTGACTATTTCTGTTTGGCCATCTATCTGGGGATGGTAAGCTGAGCTAAGCATTAGCTCAGTGCCACTCATTTTAAAGAGTTCTTTCCAGAACTGGCTGGTGAACACCGGGTCCCTGTCACTCACAATTGTTAGAGGAAACCCATGTTGTTTAAATACAGTCTCAAGGAATACCCTTGCCACTGAGGCTGCTGTGTATGGATGTGATAGGGACATGAAATGAGCATACTTGCTCAATCTGTCTACTACCACCATTATTACAGTTCGTCCTCCTGAAGGTGGCAACCCTTCAATGAAATCCATACTGATATCAACCCAATTCCTTGTAGGAATGGGTAAAGGCTGGAGCAGGCCTGCTGGATGAATATTTTCCACCTTATTTCTTTGGCAAACATCGCATTCCCGAATGAAGTCCCTGACATCCCTTCTTAAACCAGGCCAGAAAAATTCTTTTTTAATTCTTGCATATGTCTTATACATCCCCGTGTGACCAGCTAATGGGCTGTGGAATTTCTGCAGGATCTCTCGCTAAAAGGCCACCAGATTCCCAAGATGCAACCTGCTTTTATAAAAAAGCAGCCCATCTCGAACTTGGTAAAAAGATTGGTTTTCCAGGGTTCCTTGATGGCAGTTGCTAATTAGCTCCTGCAACTGGGAATCCTGTAGGTAAGCTCTCTGTAATTCATCAATCCAATTTGTTTGAAGAAAGCTTATGGCTTGAATATGTGCTGGTTTGTATTGTGTTTGGTTGGTTGGGCTCTGTGTTTCTGGAGATTTTTCTGAAGAAGTAGTTAACTGTCTTGGGGTTTCTGGTTTGTTTATAATGGGTAACCTGGATAATGCATCAGCCACTTGGTTGGTCTTCCCACTCTTATATTCCACTGAGAAATCATATCCCAGCAGCTTGGAAACCCATTTCTGCTATGCGGGGGTTCCCACCCTTTGCTCCAGTAGATATTTCAAAGCTTGTTGATCTGTTCGCACTTTGAAATGCTGTCCTAACAGATAATGTCTCCATTTTCTGATTGTCATGACCAGCGCTAAGAGTTCCTTCTCATAAGTTGATAATGAGAGACTTCTTCCCTTTAAACCTTGGCTGAAATAAGCTAGGGGTTTCCCTTCTTGCATTAATACCGCCCCTAAACCTTCACCTGATGCATCACATTCCACCACAAATCTTTTAGAAAAATCAGGTAAATTTAACACGGGTGGACTTACCATCGCTTCCTTGAGCCTTTCAAAGGCTTCTTGTGCCTTGTCGGACCATACAAAGGCATTCTTCCTTAAGAGATTAGTTAATGGAGCTGCAATAGCTCCATAGTTTTTCACAAACTTCCGGTAGTATCCCGTAAGACCCAAAAATCCTCGTAAGGCCTTTAAATTTCTGGGTAGTGGCCATTGTTGCATTGCTGATATTTTATGGGGATCAGCTTTGACTCCTTCTCTAGAAATTAGATGACCTAGATATTCCACTTCATGGCAGCCAAACACACACTTAGACTCCCTTGCATAAAGCTGATGGGATCTGAAAGTGTTTAAAACCACTTGCAAATGGTTCACATGATCTTTCAAAGACTTGCTATAAATTAATATATCATCAAAAAAGACTAGAACAAACTTTCGCAAATAAGGTTTAAAAATTTCATTCATCAACCCCTGGAAAGTAGATGGTGCATTAGTAAGCCCAAAAGGCATCACCATAAATTCATAGTGTCCCTCATGTGTTCTAAAAGCAGTTTTTTGTATATCCCCCTCATGCATTCTAATTTGATGATAACAAGAACGCAAATCCAGTTTTGAAAAAATTTCAGCTTCATGGAGTTCATCAAGTAACTCATCAATGTTAGGAATCGGGTACTTATCTTTTATTGTGTCCTTGTTGAGTGCACGGTAGTCCACACACATCCTTCAACTCCCATCCGCCTTTCGAACCAGTAAAACAGGGGAAGAGTATGGGCTTTGGCTTCCTCTAATAATTCCACTCTTAAGCATCTCCGCCACCAACTTTTCTATTTCTGTTTTTTGATAATATGGGTACCTGTAAGGCCTTACACAAGTCGGTTTTGCTCCTTCTAACATCTCAATTTTATAGTCATGACTCCGGGAAGGAGGCAAGCCATTTGGTTCAGCAAAAACATCTTCAAATTTCTGAATAACCTGTTCCAGCATTGGTTCCTTGTGTTCCCGGATCTTCATCACAGATTCACCTATTAATTGCAACCAGATTCCTTTGACAGAACCTTTCTGTAAATTAGGAACATCTTCCACTACTTCCAAGGCTTCGCTTGGAGGTTGTAAACCCTGTAGTTGCACTTTATTACCCCTGAAATCAAACTGCATAGTGAGGTCAGAAAAATTCCATACGATTGATCCTAAACCTTGCAACCAATCTACTCCCAACACCACATCACAGCTTCCTAGAGTTAATAAATATAGATTAGACATAGTCTTTAAACTCTATAACTGAATAGGAACTGCCCTACAGTAACCTTGGCAAGGAAGGCTATCCCCATTAGCCACTTTAACTGTCAATTGGCTTTTCCCCACTGATAGTTTGGATTTCCTTGCTACATATGGATCCACAAAGCTGTGCGTGCTCCCTGTGTCAATAAGGATCAGAACTTTCTGTTGATCAATAAAACCTTCTACCCTCATCGTCTTAGGTGATAATGAACCAGCCATGGCATGTAAGGAAATGCCAACTAGTTCCCCCATCTCCATATTTCCTTCCTCCATCTCCTTTGGCTCCATAATGGCCAAGTTCCCCTCCTCAACTTCTATTTCTTCCTTCTCACTCAATTCGATCCCTTCCAATAAAAACAACTTGGGCTTATTACATTTGTGACCTATGTGGAATTTCTCATCACAATAGTAACATAAACCCTTCTCCCTTCTTTCTTGCATTTGAATTGGGGTAATTCTTTTTATGGGCATCATTGGCTTTCTGTTTGGGTTGTAAGGAGCTTGTGGGATTCTGTTTTCAGGTCTAGTGGTTGGTGCTGGTAATCTGAAAACTGGTGGGGCTGGTGGAATTTTTGGCAGATTATTATGAGTGGGTAAAAATGGGTTTTGGGTTCTGTTTGGGGCTGTCCTGCTTCTTCTAGCTACCTCCTCCTCTTGTAACTTTGCTAACCCAAATGCAGCTGAAATAGTATTTGGCTTAAACATAGTCACCATAATTTTAAGATCATCCCTTAGACCACTAATAAAGGTACTAATACGAAATTCCTCCGTAAGTCCTTTAATTTTATTTGATAAAATCTTAAACTCAGTTTGGTATTCTTCTACTGTAGAGGTTTGTCTCAGCTTTGTAAAAGCCCCAATTGGATCCTCAAATATTGAAGGTCCAAACCTCACCCTAAGTACTGTAGTAAACTCCTCCCAATTTCCCAAAGTACCTGAATCCCTTAGCCAAGAAAACCAAGACAAGGCTTTGCCTTCCATGTGGAAGAAGGCAATCTGAATTTTTTGGTCTTCAGGTGTATTGAAATATTCAAAAAACTGTTCAGCCTTAAGAATCCATTCCATAGGTTCTAACCCATCAAATTTAGGAAAATCTAATCTTAGAGACCTAGCATGTATTCCTCTAGTTCTTTCAAATAATGGATTATTAAACTGACCTTTAGCATTAGATGGCCCCACTCCTGAGTTCTGATTAGTAATCCGTAGAGCTAATTGGTCATAGCTTGCTGCCAAGTTGTTAAGCTGCTGTAACACTGCTTCTAGCATGCCTTTTTGTTTGGTTTGTTCTTCCCGCAGGTACCCTGCTTCAGTTGAGAGCAAAGTTACTGCTTCAGATAATTGAGCTTGGCGTGTACCCTCAGCCATGGTGCAGGAACGCGGCTGCTGATACCACTGTTATGTATGGAGTTATAATTGATGTTTGTAATTCTGGAAATTTGTAGGCTATTCGAGGTGCCTGGCCTCCACTATTGTAAACACAATATATCTGGAAAATTCATAGTTTCATGCATTGATAACAGTCATATAAATAGCATTTTACATGACTTAAACAGATATGAAAACTAACCAAAACAAATCCCAACTGACCCACTAAACCACGGACTCAAAACAGGAACAACTTCAACTGAATGGAATAATTCAACAACAGAAAATAAATCTGGTACCCCACACCTCAACGTGGCTCATCAACGTGGTGGCCTGTGACTCATGATACTGGACTTAACTAACAACAACCAAATAAACAAACAAATTAATACTAAGTCCGCAAGCCCACAATAGGCCCGTAAGCCGAAGACCCGGCCCATGCCCCCTTTCAGACAACCAACCCTAAATTAGGGTTCCATCTCTTTTGGTCGACATAACAAAATAACTGACGTATTTGCTAAAATCGTAATTTTGATATGGCACTGAAAAAGGTGCTTCAAAATCAAGGTGGAATTGCATTTGATATGGCACTGACTGAAAAACTAACCATCTAAAAGCGGAGTTCCAACTCTCTTGCATGGCATTCCTACCAAAAAAATTGGAAATATATTTGAGATGGCACAAAGTGAAACGACATCGAGTGAAAATCCATTAACTCTTTATACTCCCTCATTTCATTTTCAACCCTTTCCTATTTTCAACCCCAGTTTGTTTAAGTATATCTCCTTTACATCCGAAGGTTCTCAAAAGTTCGTGCGGCTGATTTGTAAAACTGAATGGTAGGTTTTTTCCAGATTCATTAGTTACTCTAGTCTTTGTCTCAGATGATTTGTTTCATGGTGATCGTTTTCATGCATTTATTCGTGATTTGATTAATTTGCTTATATTAAGTTAAACTAATGATCTTTATCTAATGCATTAAGTTCACTTTTGAGTTTGTGACCATTTCTATTTTTCAGTAAAATTAACAATAGAAAATGCTAGACTAGCACGTCATAGAAGATGAATGATTATAAATGATATAAGGAATGGAGCAAGAATGCATCGTGGTGATGAACAAAGTAGTGACAGTATAAATGATGACATAGTTGTTCGATATAGCAGACAAATGATAAATGGATGATATAGGAAGTGGAGCAATATTGTGTGTTGATGGTGAATGAAGTAGAGATAGTACAACTAATGAACTTCCTTTTTTTTCCAATAGGATTAATAGTAATGATGTTTTTTGGTTTTGTTTTCTACGTTCTAGGAAAATATACAGAGGCTTGAAATTTTGGTCCTCTATCTTATGAATGTGAGTTTGTGGAGCAATATTATGGTATAAAGAGATAACTCAAAAATCAAAGATGCCTATTCAACCGAGATTTTCTCATTGTTGTATGAAGGGTCAAGTTGTGTTACCTTTACTTTAGAAGCCACCTTCCATCTTAGAAGAACTGTTAAGTCCTTTGGATATGTAACGTTACAAAAGATTTAAGACACAAATACGAAGTTATAATGCCGTTCTTGCTATGACTTCAACGGGTGGAAATGTAGACAAGAATATCAATGATGGAGACAATCTTTACATCTTTCGAATTAATGGTCAAAATCATCATAAAATTGAAACCCTACATCCAATAGATGGTTCTAATCCTCAATTTGCACAGTTATACTTCTATGACACTGAGAATGTGGTACAAAATTGAATGAATGTATTGAATCACAACACCTCTAATAAAAATATTGAATAATCAATTCTTACTACATTGGTCCAATTGCTTAATGAAACGAATGGATCGGTGAAAGTTCTTCATATGGTAAGGGACCATTTCTCAGAGGATGATATTCATCAAATGAGATTACATCTTATTAGTTCAAGAACAACAGATGGAAGAGAACATAATTTGCCCAACTATTCTGAGATTGCTGCAATTATTATTGGTGATATTAGTATTGAGGATGCTCATCGGAATATTGTTATAAAATATAAAAAAGGTGAATTGAAAAGGATTAATAAGTTAGATTCTTCATATATGGCATTATAGTATTCGTTGTCTGAGCTAATTGGGTCAGCAACTCTTATTGTTTGGGTGTCAAATGTTCTATCTCAATCATTGCTTCATCTAATTCCTGAGAGTTGTTATTTGATTTTACATGAGAAGAGGATGATGATGTTGAAGATGGCTTCACGCAACGTCTTAAGCCCCTCAAATCTCCAAAACATGGTTCAAGAACTTGAAAAAAGATCTAAGCATTGTTGATAGATGATTCATCAGATGAATCCGCAACTGTTTCCTTAAGTGATATCATCTTGTCCTATATAAAAAAAATTAAAGTTAGCATAAGTAACAAAAATATTATTAGAAAATTAAAATAAAAAATTTAAGCTTACATAATTTACTTCTGCTTCAGGACTGGCCCAAACACCATCACGATTTTTATGTTCTTTAGCATACAATTGAGTCAAATTATAGTTAGTAAGATTTTTTCATCCTAAAAAAGGAAATCTATATTATAACTTAAATCAGAAAAACATATATGTTAATATTTAATGGGGACTAGTATAACGTTACAAATTTTTTAGATAATCGATGAAAAGATCGAGAACCCACATGATGGTGCATCATTAAATTTGCTTTATTTGCTTTGTTCACAGTACTCCATTACTGAAAAAAAACACACTTTAATTGTCTATTTGTTTAATACATCTATCATATACTATAAAAAAAAATAGCAGTGAAATTACTTGATATGCAGGATATTCAAACATATCACAAACCTTTTCTCATTCATTTAATGGCATTGCTTGAAATAGATTTTGACGCACCTCCTGTTGCAGTATTGAACTTTTGATAGTGTGCATGGCATCCACCTTTATACCTCCGACATGCATTAGACAGTTGCTCCTCAACCGTTAGTCGATCCTCTAGCTGGTTAAAATTAAGTTCAAACTCATCTTTCAAAAAATTATAAACAATTAGTATAAATACAAACTAATTATAAATTAATGTGTTATACTTAATTTTTTGCTAAGTAACTTATTATCAGGCAACGATTTTTTATGTGCTCTTTCACATCTTAGGAAACTTTAGCCCAGAAGGATGTAGCCATCGGTGCATATATGCGAGTAAGAGTACCAACATAAGAAGCAAGCCAAGCTGTCGAATCCCCAGAGCAATTGATGTGATCATAAAAAATATCAATTTTAAGTTTTTCCTCTTTTCTTACTTTCTCTATGCAGACACCCCTTGTAGTGCCTTGACCTCAGCGCTAGCTTACAACAACTATATATACAGTAATTAAAGAACATATTTTAATTAAATTATTTTATCTTGAAAATGGATATTACTTAAATCGAGTAATAAATGTGGTGTTTAATTTGGTAAAATACCTTGTTCTGAGTCTGGTGATGTTGATCCACCATTCATGGCATGTGAACAAATTGGAGAGTCAGTAATAGATGGAGATGGCACAAAAGTTGTTTTGCGTTAGAGACATATATATTTGAAACAGAAATAAATTATTATTTTAAAAAATGTTACGGATATTTATAACAATGATAATTACACAAATATTAATTTCATTCACTATCAGTTTTACTGGACCAGTTGCCCTCATCCTCACTAGACACTTCAGTTGACTCATGTTCTTTTGACATTCCACCCTTAATTACTTCTGGTTGAATATCTTCTCTACGTAATGGGACTAACAAATAGATTGATGCATTATTCGTTTTCATGATATACTTCTTCATTTATTGGACTATCAAATTCTTCATATTGTTTGTCTGCCTCTGGAATGTAATCATATACATTTCTTAATACAAACTTCTGTACTACTCGCCATGATTTTCCGTACTCCCAATCATCTAAATAAAAAATTTGATTTTCTTGGCAAGCATGAACGAAAGAATTATCCTCACATAATGTGAACGATGTAGTGACACTCACAAAATATTCATCGTTACGCACTCACAATCTAACACTTGAGACAACCCAAAAATTACATTTAAACAACCAGACCATATATTCTTCACGTACTTTAATGCTATGATATATTCGACAACTCTGTAGAAGTTAATATTATCCTCCCCATGACTTCATTCAACTACAACCCCACAATTTTGAGTTTTTCTATATTGTTATCTGTCAGCTATGTGAAATCTATATCCCTGCACTAAACATCCTGAGTATTGAAAGGCTGACTTGGATGGATCACGTGCTAGAGCATACAGTTCTGGTGAAATTTCTTCTGAATTATCACTATATATCGATACAACCTACATCAACAAATATTATTCTAGTTATATCAATTTTTGGTAACGAAACATCTATTTTAATGGTATGAAGTTCGCAAATAATAAGATATTTTTTTAGTAATATCGTATGTTCAAACCACGAGGCGAATTCCTCTTTATGCTTCTTTTCTACGTTAGTTACCCCATCCGGGCGAAGTAGATGTATATGTTCGCTGCACATGTGCAAGTTATATTATATTCCATGAATTTTAATTTATATTGATATGCAGATTCATCACTAACTCTAAGTAGTTGTCAATCTCTGTGCAGTTATTCAAGATATACTATTGAGCTCTATCAAACTCTCATCGACATAGGTCATTGCTCCATTGTGGGCCTATAAGACGTACGGTTTGAGAAAATACAAAAAAATTATTATGAGACTCTCATTTGTCCAACTTCATTATTTTGGTCCAATCTCGTAAATCTGGTATTAATCCCACGAAAATACATTTAACAAAATGTATGTCATTCATTATCAATTTATGACTCTATAATGGAACCTTCTGGATGAGCCTTATTCCCAACAGATCACTTAAGTTTTTTTAAAAATCATTCAATAGGATAAATCCATTTATACTGAACGTGGCTAGCGACTAAAGCCTTACGAGGTATGTGCATAGCCAAATGAACCATTACATCAAAGAATGAACGTGGGTACAAACTCTCTAATTTACACAATATCACTGCAATGTCAACTTCCATTTTAACTAATGCATAAACTTTTAACGTTCTACTGTAAGTGTCCCTGAAAAAATCCCCCTAACACTGTCAGAGCTGTATGAACATCTTATATAAGCTTTCCACGCCACCAACTGGAAACAAACGCTGCAAAAATACATAACAGTCGTGACTTTTAAGACCAGTTATCTTCCAATCATGAGTTCGCACATATCTTGACATGTTCAAAGTATAGCCATCGGGTAATTTGATTGTCATGAACCAATCACAAAATTTCTTTCTCTTATCATTTCAGAGTGTATACCATCCATGAGGCATATAAGTTGACAACCCATTATCTTGCAAATGCAACTCCTGTCTTATCCCAAACTCCTTTAAATCTTTACGAGAGTTGGTTGTAACTTTTTTCTTCCCTTCTATTGACATTAGAGTGCCCAATATATTCTCGCATATATTTTTCTAAATATGCATAACATCTAGATTGTGGCACAGTGTCAAGGTGGACCAATATGGCAACTTAAAGAAAATGTTTTGTTTTTGTTCAATTCAACTCCACTACTTGTTGTTTCCTCTTTCGAGCTCTTGCATCCTTCCCAAGTCTCTTTTATAAAACATCCCCTAACTGCGTGATAATATCAATCCCAGACAGCTCTAGCGGTGATGACTTGTACTCAACACTTCCATCAAACATCGATCTATTTGAACGCAATCTATGATTATGTGGTAAATATCGATGATGTCCTATAAAACACAATTTTCTACCATTTGTCAACTATTGAAACTGAGTATCTTTATTATAAATAGGACAAGCTAATTTACCTTTTGTGCTTCACCCAAATAAGTTTTCGTATGCTGGAAAATCATTTATTGTCCACAATACTGCAACATGCATCTTGAACTCCCGCAACAAGGCTGCATCATATGTAATAATACCCTGATCTCACAATTCTTTCAATTATACAATCAATGGCAAAAGATAAACGTCTATTTCCTTTCCTGGTGATGACCTTGGCCCTAGTATTAGTAGAGTCATCATAAAATATGGATCCTTCATGCACTTCCAAGGTGACAAATTATAGGGCATTAATATGACTGGCCAAGTATTATGAGAAGCGCTCATGTTGCCAAATGGCTTAAAACCATCCGTTACTAAACCAAGACGTACATTGTGAGGTTCTTCGGCAAACCATGGGTACTCAACATCAATTTTTTTTTCCATTGCAAAGAATCTGCAGGATGCGAGAAAAAGTTTTTATTTTGGACTCTTTCTATGTGATGCCAAGACATATCTTTCACAGTCAACGGGACATAAACAATCTTAGAAGTCAAGAAATCAACAGAAAATGTCTTAAAACTTTTTGGGGTACATTACACTTATCGGATGTCCATCTCAACTCATGACATATTGGACATGAATCAAATTATGCATATTTCTATCAAAAAAGAACACCGTCATTCTTACATGCATAAAAGATATTATAATCAAATTCTAACTCTCGCTTCAATTGCTCCGCTTCATAAAAATTATAGGGTAATACGTTATCTTATAGAAGAGCCTCTTTAAATAGTTTAAGCAACATGTCGATGGCCTTTGATATGACATATAGACTTAATATGGAGTAACCTCACCGTGAAAGACGACTTGCTATGACAAGTGCACCCCTCGTACAGTTCTCGTTGTGCATCCTGCCACAGTCTTCCATAGTTTCTATTTCCCTCAAATGATTGTGTAGATGTTCCTTCTCCATCCCTCGCCCCAAACATTCCTACACCAAGATCACCTAACATCTCCGTTATATCCTCTTTATTATCATAAGAAACATCCACATTTATGTTTTCTATGTCGATGTCCTTACCTTCCTCCATATGATTAGACTAAATGTCAAATCTAACTCTTTTAGGAAATGGTTCGTCATGTAAGATTCAATGTAAGTTTTTATGATCCATTATATTTACATATAAATGCTCATACACTATCATCAAGTTATAAGAACTAAGGTTTTTGTACTTTTTGCACAAACATCTTATAAAATCTCGATTGGCAACACTCCCCCGAGCAAATTCTATAAAAAAAAACTTCACCCCTTGTTTAATTTATAGATAATTGGTTTGTTGGTTTAGATTATTTTACTTTGGGTATTTTATGAAAATAATCGTATTTTTTTCTTTTGGTTATTTATGGAAATAATTTATATTATTTGGGTGTTTAATTTAAAACCATTGGTTTGTTGGTTTATACTTTAATTAGGACAAGTGGTTTATATTTTAATTTTGGTATTTAATGGAAATAATTCATATTATTATAATTTGGACATGTTATGCAAATAATTCATATTATTTAGTTCAAAATTAATAGGTAATTAGGTAGAGGTTTAAATAGGTATTCTATGTCGCTGGTTAATTAGGGCATTTTATGCAAATAGTTCATATTATTTTAATTTGGTTATTTTTTGCAAATTTATATTACACTTGGTAATTTGGGTATTTATTACACTTATTAATTTCACAAACTAACAATATCACAAATCAATATCACTAACAATACTACAAATCACCATATTAATCATCCCCAAATCACAATACCATACTAACAACATTAACAATATTAAACTAATTAATTCACAAATCACACATTAATAACATATCAAACTTTCTTACTAAAATATTCCATAATAACATTAATATTAATCCAAATTTTCCCAAATAGTCCCAAAAACTAAAATACTTCAATCATAAAATACATAACTCTAATTATTTTCACAAATCACACAATATATATAAATACATCAATACCCAAATTATACATTACACTAATTTTTGTCACAAATACAGAATTATTCATCCCCAAATCACACTAACATACTAAAAACATTAACATTAATTTCACAAACATTAACGAAGCACTATCTTATTCATACCAAAATGTTTTAGAAACCTTACCAAATTTGTGCAATTGAATAGATCTCCATAAATCATCAATACCTACATGTAGATAAATCTTTATAAGAAAAACCATAAATCAAATCTCCAAAACAACTATATATAATTTGAAATACAAAAACAAAAATATTACCCCAACTACAACGCTGCTATAATTTGAAATACACTACCATCCCATTTCCATCTCACTATGTAAGATGTGGCACATTTATTATCACCATATGATGATAAATAATCATCCAAAAAAAGATCATCCAATGGTGATATATGTGCCACATGATCTTACATAGTAAGATAAAAGTGAGATGGTAGTATTATGTATAGAATTTTTCATTTGTTATTATAACCTTTTTTAAAATTTTGAAATGAGATTCTTGATTCCATCATTTGACCTCAACGTACAATTAACACAGCTACATTACTTTCCAGTGGGGTATAGTACATAGAATTTGTTGTCACATAAATAATAGTTTTTTTCTTGAGTTTTTAGGTTTTATCATGGTATAGTGAGAGCCCAACCCGGCCACCAAATAAGAAATGTATAAAATAGTAGCTAGCTAGGAGAATTGGCTTTCAAATTTAAGAACGTTGAGCAGTTGATGTTTCGTGATACATATGGCAAATTTGTCTCGGTACAACTACTGTACAAGTACTTGTGAAGGGCATAGAGAATAAAGAGGCTTTCGACCATGTTCAATTGCTGTAGAGCTAGGAGGCTAAACTAGGCCCAATGCATGAGCCATGGCTACATCATGGGTCCTGCAAATAAATTAAAGATGCAAAACTTCATTTAAGAGATAAAATTACAAAAGTGGTTGGAAGGGATATTTTTAGTCTCCGCTAGACCGGGCCTAGACCAGGTCAAGGAAACCCAATAGTCAGGATATAACCCGCCCACCAAGAGATGAAGGAGAAAGAGGGTCTAGACCCCAGGTGGAAAAAGGATCAACATGGAAGATGACAATACCTGCTTTGATGCAACCTAACCGGATGACTTGCGAGGACGCCACACCGCATTAAATGTGCAGATAGGATATCCTGATGTGAGGCATTGTTTCTAACAAAATGCCTAGATAGTAATTGCACTCACCCACCTACCACAGGGGATGTGACCTGGGAGAACTATGATGTATTAAACGTGACGTCATGGTACCCTATATAGGATACGGACACCCCTGACAAAGGAAGTGGGGCCCACCTCGAAGGAAGTATCAAGACTTAACCCCGGGTCAAAAATCGACTCTCATGCACTCTTAGATAGGAAATCCTCTCTATCACCCTAATAACTAACCTAAGCATTGGAGGTGCTTAATCACCACTGAGCCTTTACATTGCTTGTGTAGGATCGTTGAGCTCGTGAGCTGGTGTGCAAAATACGTCGTCAACAGTTGAAATGCATGATATATCCTTTATATCATTGGAAAGAAGGTAATAATCTGCATGGTGAGTTTACTTGAGGGAATTGATTCTTTCAAGTTAGAGGGTTGTGGCTATTATATATTGAGTCAATTTATACGTCAAAATTTTTAAAGAGTGACAACCTGCAAGTACGTTATAAAGATACAGATCCAGCATTATGATCCTATTGTATTAAATGATGCTCTAGGCAATGTGAACTACAACATTAAATATATTGGAGTTCATATACGTATATGAACTCCAATAGATATATCTATATCTCACCAAGTTATAAAAAATGTTTGTATAAAATAATTGTAGAAAATCTTGATCTGCTTGATTAAACATTCCCTTTCATTATGAATATGTGAATGAAAAAAAAAAAAAAAAAATTTGCCAATGCTTACAAGATTTTTTCAGTTGAGTCCAATAACTTTTGAGGAGGAGACCAAGTTGATGAATTTTGGGATGGATTTTTCTAACTAGGGCCCGGCCGGGTGCTTTTGAGTCTTTTTACTTGCATGCTATTGAGACAAATATAAGATAATTAAATTATGCATGTGTCAAGTGCTGTGGATTTAATGTACTTTTCTCGGCTTACATAGTATTTTTACCAATTAAATTATGCATGTGTCAAGTGTTGTGGATTTAATGTACTTTTATCAGCTAACATAGTATTTTTGATCTATTTGTTGTCATATGCACAAATGCAAAGAAAAAATCTACACAACCTTCCCAACTTCCACACACCACACATTTTTTATTTTTTTTGGTGTAACGTTTCTCAGCATCTTTGATTCATGGGTTTTAACTCTTTTTTTTTTTTTTTTTGGGGGGGGGGGATTTCTTCGTTTCTTTTTATTGTGGACTTTGTTAGAGTGAAAGTATTTCCTGGATTTCTCAGTTTATTTATGAATTGTTTTTTTCCCTATTGCAAATCTTTCATGTGGTTTGGTTTCCAGGTCAGAGGATGTCGAGGCCTCTGTTGTTGGTATTTGATTCTTCTCGCACAGCTTCGGTTGAATTTCATTTGATAGTGCCAAAATCAGATTAGAGATTTTTGCTTTGGTGTTTTCCTTTTTGCTAATTCAAAGACAAATTCTGGAAACTCAAATTAAAGATGTTTGAATTTCAAGGTCTTCCAAGGTCTTCAGCGAAACATCTTTTGCCATTGAGTTCAAGTACGTAAGGAAAAAATAAATTAAAAAAAATAAAAAATAGAGAGAGAGAGAGAGAGAGAGAGATAGAAAAGAACAGTTCGGGTCGGAATACCTGTTTTCCGAACTATCGGCTAAATGGGTAAACGGCCAAACGGTTAATCGGAACTATGTTTTTTCGGGTCGAATCGGAAATTGTTATTTCGGGTCGGGTCGGGTCGGATGAACAGCCCTAACTACCATATATATCAAAACTTTAATAGTGGCAAAGGAATCATGAAGAATCTAATTCTAATAAAAGTTTTAAGCAGCATGACTCGATTGGCCAAAATCATTATTGCTATGAAGATAATTAATCACTACAAAAAAATCTAGTATTTCTAATGGATTATTTGCGACGATAATGACTATTTATGATGAAAACAAACTCATTTTAACAGAAAATAATCATTTTCACAGGAAATAACTGGTCACAAATAAACAGTTTTCTTATAGTGAATATTGGAGAATATGAAAAAGAAAAATACACAAATCAATGCGGCCTAATTGAAGTAAATCTATGAAACATGATTATAAGCATGATCAATCGACACCCGAATCTAGAAGAGCTGTTGCAGAACCCGTTGACGTATTTGACAAATAAGTAGAGCAACTGCTACATGAACACTGTGCCCGGTCTTTCGTTGATCCTGTGTGACCCAATGATGTATCGGCGAATATACATGACATCTTCACCGGAGGTAGAGAATACATTGGCACCGGAAACTTTGAGGGAAGTTCAGGCAATGGAACTTCGGAATTAAGAACATTTATCACTTGCTTTATTGAGGGTCGGATAATGGGATCGGGATGGCAACACCATAGCCCAACTACCATCAAGCGTTCCATTTGCTGCTCTTCGAATTCCATGCTTAATCTCACATCAACAGCTTCAAGGATTAGGCCTTTTCCATAGAGATTCCATACCCACTCTACTAGCCTTACCTTGCTCAGTTCTTCCCTTGGGTCCACTGGCTTTCTTCCACACGTAATCTCAAGGCAAACAACCCCAAAACTATAGACATCAGATTCCTTACTTGCCCTGCCTGTGGTGATACACTCTGGGGCTAGGTAGCCCATAGTGCCTGCCAAAACAGTTGTATGTGACCCCAACTCATGGTCTACAAGCCTCGCAAGACCAAAATCACCAAGCTTGGCATTTAAATTTGCATCCAACATGATGTTGCTTGACTTGATATCTCTGTGAACTACACATTGTTCCCATTCTTCATGAAGGTACAACAAAGAAGAAGCCAATCCAAGAGCTATCTTATCCCTTACTGGCCATGTTAGCATAATCTTTCCTCCAAAGAGATGAGTATCAAGGCTTCCATTAGGCATGTACTCGTACACGAGGAGGAACTCACCATGTGCATGGCACCAACCAATAAGTTGAACCAAATTTCTGTGTCTTAAACGACTTATGATTTTCACTTCTGATATATACTCCTTTCTCCCTTGCTTTGATCCTTTCGAGACCCTCTTAACAGCAATTTCTGTACTGGATTCACTTAAGAAACCTTTATAAACGCCTCCGAATCCTCCCTCCCCAAGCTTCCCTCCTTCGGCAAAGTTGTTTGTTGCATGAGCGAGTTCACGATAAGTGAACCTCCTTGGCCCAGTTCCCTTTTCAAATTCATCATCCATAAAGACATCATCGTCCAAACCTTCATTTTCTCCATCACCCCTTTTTCTCCAATAGACGAACCAAAGTAGACCTAATCCACAACTCAATACACCAAAACCCACACCTAAACCAACCCCCAACCCCACTTTGTTTTTTTTGTTAACTTGATTTTCGACCTCCAAACTTGAATTGAATGACCAAGAATGTATTGTATGTATTTCTGTGAACCGACCTGTAGCAGCGGAGAAACCAACTCTAACCAAATCAGGCCACTCGCTGAAATTAACTTTATGGGAAAGGCTGGAGTTGCCGCCAAAGACAGGATTATCAACATACGTTAGGAAAACACTAAGATTTTGGGTGGTTGAGTTATAACTTACCCATGTGTTTGCCATTGATGCATTCCTGATGCTGCTTTCCCATGTGACATTCGCCACAGAGACAATGGAATTGACATTGATTCCTACATGATGATCGTTTGGATCCCATTCGTTTTGGAAACTGTCAAACTCAACTGCCACAATTTTATTCACTGAGGCGTTGAACTTGGATTCAACATTAAACAGTCCAAGCGACCCACCTTCTGAATTATTAGGCATTTTATATTCAAATGGTGCAATGAAGAAGGCAATCCCGTCACCATATTCCGATGCATTCAAAGCATTGATGACGAAGGAGAAATGAGTACTAAAATCTGCAAGCTTCCCTGTTCTTGCATCCCTGAGGCGGACAGTTTTATTATATGAGGCTTGACCTACACTTTGAACGATGGAATCATCGCGTTGATTCTTTGTGAGTTCAATAACTCCATCACTAGACCGTGGGGATGCATCACCCTCGACTCTTATATTTTCGGTCATTTGGAAACTAGGGAAGTCGAAGGAAAATGACTTAGCATGGGGAAGCACAAATAAAAAGAAGATGAAGAATTTATTGAAAAGGCGTTGATGGATGTTTCGAGGTTGAAGAAAGCATGAAACCATGTTGGAGAGCGCCATTGTTGAAATGCATATAGAAAGAAAGAAGTTCGTTTATATATATTATATGCATGCAAGATCTGGGATGCTAATTCAACATTAATATGGTTTAAAATAGTTGGTCAACATTATATGCATATATTGTTTTCTAGATTACAATTGCTCGATCTGTCTAGATTACAAGTGTCAAGCATGATCTTGAAAGAAAGTTTCAACCAAATGTGGCCGGCATCCGATACCTAGAAGACAAGCCAATACGAGTTCTAACTATATTTATTTAACTCGTGCTTCTGTGTTTTGTTATATTAAGGTTTCTTGGACTTAGTTCAAATGCAGACACGTATCTATGTACGAATTAGTCTTTGTCGAATAAATATTATATTTATCATCATCAGTATGTCATCCACTCGATCCCTAAAATATTAATGGATTCATAAAATATTATTTAAGTGAAATTTGTCTGCCGGCCATCATATATAACTCATGATGATGGCCGCACACTACATAAAAGATCCTAGCCGGCACTGGTCAGCACTTTATTCATGTAAAGTTAATTGTGAAGGTTTATCGATCGTCAATAGCATAGAAAACGAGATGGCTAATTAAAGAGATATATAGATGATCAAATCAAATTTAGATATTCTAGAACGGATCTAAAACTAATAAATATTTTACAGTGTTACAGACACAAAAATAAACTCATAAATTGACGTAATTTTATGTAATATTTTGATTATATATTTTATTATAAAAGTAACAATCTGACATATATACCATATCATAAAAATACGTCATTTTGTGAGTTTACTTTTATATAATCATTTTGTATCTAAAATATTAGGCATAATTTTATATGACTGCTAATTGCCAATTGTTTGCATCTAGCATGTATCAAAGAAAAAGGCTTAAGCTTGGGTTATAAGCTTCTCTATCACGGCCTTCATCATGCATATATCTACAATATATAGAAACGTGAATGATAGATAAACAGTGTTTTCGTCTAACATTTTTTTCTCGATTTTTTCTCTACTTTTATATTTGTTTTCCCTTTATGTCCTTAATTTATGTTATCTTCTGTTCGTATTTTTACAATTTTATTCTTCTTTTGCCGACAATGTATGTCGTATTCATCATTTCTATTAGACAAAGAATCCAACTATATACACTAACAAATCTGAAGCAAAACTTCACATATCTAGAATAAAACGTCAAGATCTGTCAAAGTTTATAAACATAAAAACCAAAAAAAAAAAAAAATTGAACAATAGATCTGAAGTAAAACTTCTCAGATTTAGAATGAAATGTCCAGATTTGTAGAGTTCAAAACAGAAACAAAAAAAAAAAAATGGATCTGCAGAACAACAAAAAAAAGAAATATATAAAACAACAGATCTGAAGAAAAATTCCTCAGATCTATATAGTAAAGCGTATAGATCTCTTTACTTTTATAAACATAAAAAATAAAAATAAAAATTTATTCATTTGTTTATTTAGTAATATCAAATTTATTATGCTTTTTGAAGTGTATTTAGATCGACTTCAAAAAAAATGTATATCGACTCAGATCTGTAGGAAATGAACAACATGTATTCTATTTAAGAATTATAACTATACAATTTTCCTGTTTATTTATCAATTTTTTTTTTTTTTTTTTTGCAAATTTGCTGCTTTTGTTCTTCATTAATTTACTGTCCTTTTTATAAAAATTACTAGAAACAACGAATTTACACTTTTAATCTATTATAAAAGAGATTGAGAAAATTTGTATGGTAAAGGAGCACTAGAAATCGTGAACTTTTTGTAGTTCCAGGTCTGTTTTTTCCCTCCGAATTATGCTTATGTTCATTAATTCATGTAACCTAGAATTTTCTTATATTTGATTTATTACTTTGTGCATATAGTAATTCATGTAATCTAGACCAGACTTCAAAATAAAATTGAAGAACTTTCTTACATATTATATGGTAATAATCTACATTTAGAAGGAAATTTCCTTCTAAATATATATAAATGCAAATGTTAAAGGATCAGTATTTTCGTCTAACATTTTTATTTCTTATTATGCCCTTACTTGTATTCTTAAATTACGTTCTGAGCGGTGGGTGAACATCCTCTGTCAGTAATAAGTCATACACAGTCGGATTTGTACAAAAAAAAACCATTACAAAAAATACCAGTCCGATTTTTCTCACACCATTACAAAAAATATCACTCGGATTTGTACCAAACAAATCTCTTCAAATTTCTAAGGATTCACAAAGAAAATTTCTAACAAAGAAACCGACGTAGAGAGAGGGAGAGATGAAAGGAAATAAGAAAAAAATTCATTTTGAGGACTCTAGATAGAGATATGTTTAGATTTCAAAGAAACAATGCAAATCCAAACAAAATTCTTTCAAATTTGTATAAACTCACTACATATATCATATCCATTTACATTGACATACCGATGTACATCAAAACAAACCAAATTGAATGATCTTGTATTTGAATGCTTGGACATAGGCAAGTTGTGTTATATTGGGTTGGAATTGATTTGAGCCATGAATGAAGCTTATATGTGTTTGGGATTGGTGTATAAATAATATGAGCAGATTTATACATTGAATGTGTTGGTTTCAATGAACCAAGAAAAATGATGTGAAGGTTGGGAATTATGTGGAGCCATGAATGAAGCTTATTAAAATTTTGAAATTTGTAATTGTGTTGGATTGATGTAGATGAGCAGCAAATATGTTAGTAAATTTTATAATTGATAAATTTAGTATGAGTATGGATTTGAATTTACATGAGGAATTTGAAGACCAAGAATTGGACAGATTTGATTATGTTAAGTGTGCTATGCATGAACAATGAATTGTGTGATGGGGCTTAGTTTAGGAAACTTATGCATTTTTTCATTGATTAAATAAATTAAAGTTAGTTTAATTATAAACAAATTTTAATTAAATGTAGTTGTTTGGGTTAGTTATAATCTGTCATTGGTTCGGATATAATAATTATAGCATATATTAGACTATTTGTTATGATTATTTTTTGCTCAGACTCATGTTTTTTATTTGACCTTTTTTTTTAACGAAATCTCTTAGTATTTTGCCGCGAATGAAACTCGTGGCAAATGCTTCTTTTTTTTTGTCATAAGTAATTATTTCCCACAATAAAAGTTTTTCATAAATAAGTATTTCCGACGAAATATTTTGTGGAAAATATATATTTTCCAAGAAAGTATTTTATCAGAAATTCCAAATATCACTTTTTCCACGGAGATATGTCGTCGGTAAACACTTTTTGCCACAACCTCTTTCCATGGAGAATGATGTTATTTTCTATCACATTATACCATATGAGACCTTATTTGCCACGAAGAAAAAAAGTTTTAACCGCCACAAATGTCGTGTGAAAAAGAAGGTTTTTCCCATGAACTTGTGGTTTGGTGGAAAAAGACTCTTTCTCCACCTATTATATGCCACGAGTCTCTCACGAAATAAATTGATGAAAAAAAATATTTTTCCCACTAAAGATATACTGTTTCCCACGATTGTCACTTCTGAAAAAAATCCGTACGTATTTGTTGTAGTGTATATAGTGAGTTTTCAAATATTCTTTAACCTATATATATACATATATATATATTGTCAACTAAAAGAAATTTATGCAAATTAGTTTTGATCATAATTTCACACTAATGGGTTCTTTATTATTCTCTTTTCAAAAGTATTAATTAAGAGAAAATTCAAAATCACGTACGCGGTCATGAGAGAGCTCTTGCCCATTACCAACAGCTCTTCAAGTCAAGCCAACGCTTTGGGCTTTTCTTTCAAATTTTTGTCTAAATTTAAGGATTTTAAGTGTTAGAGATAGACATAAAATCTTAAAGCATTTATTGCTATCCAATATCAACATAAATTTTTCAGGCAGCCTTAAATTATGCTTAGTAAATGTTGTAATAAACTTATTAATTCATGTATCTATTTCTTTTTCATTAACTCATCTCAAATTTGGACAAAACTTTGAAATTATTAATTTCAATAAATTAAGTTTTAATATTGCTTTAAAAACTCCAAAATTTATTTTATCTTTTTCAAGAAATATTTTGGCCACAAAAATATTTTATAAAAATAAACTTACAAATTGATATATTTTGATATAAAACGTAAAATTATAAAATAGATTTAATGAATTATATAAACCCAAGCAACTTTATGAAATCTGATCTTGATATGACCACAGCACTTTTTATTTTTGTTTTTAACCAGAATTTAGAGAGTGGATGAATATGATCTTGATATGTCTTGACCTCCAAAAGAAAAAGAGGCCCAATATGGGAATACCCACCGCCCGCCATATGGATATGCATGCACAGAATTTCCTCTGGCCATGTTTGGTGACTTGTGTACTTCTGTTTGGTATTTTGGGCCTCTTAGACCAAAAATTGGATTGGACATTATACCATTTCGATCGAGCTTCCTAAGACACAAGAATTCATTTTCCACTTGCTAATAATGAGGGGAATTAAAACTTGTTAAGGAATTTAATTCTACTGTTCTCTAAAAATACTCTATAAAACAACAATTGTGCGAAATAGACTCCGTGCCTTAAATAATTTTCCACTACAATAGGAAGTAGTGTATATATATATATATATAGTATTTTCTTTCCCGTGACAAGGATTTCAAAACTTTTTTAATAAACTAACTCTTGACTAATTATAAAGTACTTCAGTATTAGGTCTGTCCTAGTACAGAAACAAACGGGACCAACGGTCGCAGACAAAACCAACCATTGCTGACAGGAACCGACCGTCGGAGTTCGGAACATGTAGAGAACTAATCAACCGATTGTAGGAAATACAAGAAACCGGCATCGATCGGTTCAGTCTTAGTCTAAACAGGTTCAAACTGCCAAACCAGCCAATATAATATATATATATATCTTAGGTAAAACAACATCGTTTCACTTAAGTGATTTAAATGACATTATTTTATACCCACGGTTTTGAAAAACAATATATATGAAACGATGTCGTTTGGGTAATTAGGGCTTCAACCGTAACCCCCAACCCCACCCCCCCTCTCCCCCTTAGTACGCCATTCCTTCCTAAGCTCTTTCTCTCTCACACACTCAGACTCTCTCATCTCCCCCTCTCTCTCTCTATGATGCCATTGATCCATTTGAGATTTATTGATGAGGTTCTTGTTCCATTTTCGTCCCTCTCTCCCTCCATCCATTTGCGTCGTTTCAGGCTTTCGACTCTCTCTCTCTCTCTCTCTCTCTCTCAGATTCTCTCATCTCCGATTTATTTGAAGTTTGTTGATGGGATTCCTGGAATGATTTTGTTGTGAGATTTTTTTATGGGATTCTTTTAATTTTTCTAGTTTTTATAATGATCTAGTTGTGAATTTTTTTTTATGGATTTCTGAAGTGAAAACCAACGGGAACACCGCTGAACCGATGGTAACCGGCCGAAACTACACTGATCAATTTTATCCCCCTTAATCGGCCAGTTTCGGTCGGTATCACCCACTGAAAAACATGTCGGCACACTGATAGTGTTGATTTTCACCCCTATTCAATACGGACTTGTGTTACTAATTTCATCGTATCATAAAATATAGGTCAGCCATGTTAAGTACACAAGTTTTTTTGTTTTCAAGGAAAATTTATTTACTTACCCTCGCATTGGGCAGAGAAATTTCATATTGGACTAAAACAGCATTGAGGGTTAATACGCGGTAAGAAATCTCAAAACCAAAGCTTTTGAAAACACATTATCCTATTAGAGTAAATACAAAAGTTCACTTATATAAACGAAAGTTGAAGAAAAGTGATAAGAGCAACTAGTTCAAGGCCGCAAATGAGTTGAAGTACTATATGTATAGATGCATGGGAAGCCGGGAAACAGACTAAAAGAAACCATCAAAGATTGCTGCTCCTAGATTGGCAAGCCCATATGCATGATAAATGACACTTTTGATGAATGTGAAATAAATTTGGTTTATGGTCATTCCATTCACACAAATCCCCATATTAGAATAGTTTTTTTTTTTATATAACAATAAAATAATATAAGATGAATTTAGTTTTGACTATTCACATCAAATATTCTCTATTATTCATTTATTCATTATATAATAGTAATGAGTAATTAATAATTAAAAAAATATTTTTTTTAATTATTAATTTATTTTATTTTATCATATTTTACCATTCTACCTATAATATATTAATTAGTAATCACATTCTAATTAAATTATGTTAATTAGTAATCATATTCTAAACAAAAAAAGAGAAGGTTTGATACCATGCGAGGCCCCCCAGCACATGAGCCATGCATTAATGGTTTTTTTTTATGAGTAAACCGAAGTCTTGTATTAATAGTTACTTAGAAAATATAAACATTTACTTTAATGTAATTAATTTACTTGAAGTCATGCCCCCCAAATATCACCTGGTAATATTACTTTGGTTCAACTTGAAAGTATACATGAAAGCAAAGAGAGAAATAAATGATAAAATATATATTTTGGTATATCTATAGTAACTAGCAAATTTGGAAATGATTTTGGTGTTCACTGTAGTTAAAGTCCAAATATTTGGATTTTAACTAATCCATTGTGATGATATTTTGGAGTCTAATAGCTATATATATATATATATATATATATATATGTGTGTGTGTGTGTGTGTGTGATGGATTTAGCTTTTAACTAATCTATTGAGGATGCTCTTAAACCCCCTATGCAATCGATCGATCTATCGACTACGAGCAATGTGTCCTTTTACAACAATTTTATTTTTGCCGTAACAAAAATCATGACTGCTAATAATTGGTTATTGGGATGCTTACAATGTCGCCGTGCATGAGGTCTATCGCAAATTAATGATCTGGTCAATGTGAATAGCATATTAATGTTTTGCGGCAAAAGTTTTTATCTTTTGTGACCATTTTTCCACAACAATTACTCTTTCTATTTCGCAAAGCGTTCAATGAAATGTATTACGGCGATATAATAAGCCGTCGCAATAAGTCTTTAGGGTTTTATCAGCTCGATCGATCGATAGATCCTCTTTCTTCCTTTTGAAACCCTACCCCCAATTTCAAGATGCAACCCTACCTCCTTTTCTCCATCTTAACCCGTTCGCACATCATCACCTTTCTCTGATCAGCCCAACAAGCTGGACGTTCCAGGTAGCAACTTTTTTTAAATGCACTGATTTCTTAATAACATGATCTCCTCCATTGAAGCATGTTTGTTCTCTATCCTTGCGCAGATGCAGTACTGCAGCAAAGGACGACGTTGAGAGGTCGTAGCGCTGGCACTAAACCTCCTGTTATCATTCCAACGAAGGAATCTTTCATCAAATTTGTCTACAACCTTTGAATGCAAAAGGTATGTAAAAAAGGAGATCATACAATAAAGTACTAATTGCTTTAATTTCCTTGGAAAATCCATTTCCGTCGTGAGCTTTTTGGGATTCAAATGTACATCTACGTACCTTTTTTTTTTTTTTTATGCTCATTTTATGACAATATCATGTTTTCCTATCGCTAATTTCTGATCTATCGCTTTTGATACACTATATATCGTTTTTTGCATCGCAAAGTGCTACTAAATGGGAATTAAATAAGATAGATGGGACATGAAGTAATTACAAATTTACAAAACATGGCAACTACAAAAGAAACCTTGATATGTGGCCATGCGTTTAAACAATTAATTAACCCAATGTAGTTAGTTATGGTACATAAGAATTAGAGTAATACTACATACAGTTGTGGAATGCATAAGCGTTGTGCAGTCGCTTTGAAAAAGAGTAGGGTCTACTATTAAAAAATTAATTTCTTTTCATGTGGGTCTCATATTTATTTATTTTTTTCAAAGTGATTGCACGACGCTTGCATGGGCACTCACGACTACAACTTTCATTTTTCTAAGAATTAATACTCCAACAAAACCCTCGAAAGGAAATCAAAGTATTATATATATATATATATATATATGTGATCAATAGATCAGCTTTATCTGTTGGTGTAGATCGACCTTATAATTAAGGATCGATATATATGATATCATTCTAATTTTGTGCATTGCTTCATTTGGAAGCTAATTAATTAGGGAGTACGTCAAGACCGATCGTCAGAATAATATTATTGCAGCTGCTTGGATCTTTATTAATGTCGTCGGAGCACTTGGTATTTGTTTTTGTTAGGTTCTCAAATTTTGAAAGTTAAAAGAAGTATTTTCAAGATCGATGCTAATTAAAGGGCACATAAATAAATATATTCTCCACCCACTTTGTCTCGATCGATAATCTTTTACGTTACACAACTAATTTGGACGACATCTTTAATATATAATACCGGCCGATTATTATATTCGGCCTTAATTTAGACATCAAGAATCATCTTAATTGGCACTCAAATTAATCGAACATGCCCTTATTATATTAATAACTTGTTGTACGTAATTAAAGCTGGCGTACGTCCAATGTCACCATTATTGCTAAAATAACGATGATTATGTAAATATATATATATGATCATGAAATGCATGTCAACCTTCCCAGCAGCAACATCTGTTATAGACAACCATATATAGTTAAATTCCACCACATGGACATGGTCAGGTACTAAAACTATAAAAGAAAAAAAAATTACAACATATAATATTTCTATATTAATATATATAATCATATCTACAAACAATATCATTAATAGCGGTCTTTTCTGGAAAAAAATAAAAAAAGTAAAAATAAAAAATAAAAATAAATAAAAAAAAAACAAGGCTAGTTTTTGAATATGCATCAAGCCAATATCATTAATCAAGAATCAAGAACGTACATATAATATTACTAATGCTCTCTGCAAATTTAGTAACTTTGTGGTGAGCCTACTTAAATGCACTTCCAACTCAGTCAAATCTGTTTAAGAGGAAGATTGTTGATCATCCAAAGTGCTCAATATGTGAGGTAGAGGAAGAGACAGTAACACATGCTTTATGGGAATGTGAGTCTGCTAGAGATGTTTGGAGCCAATGTTCCAAAAGCATTCAAAAAAGCCATTTCTCACATATGGATTTTGTGGAGATTTTTAAAGCTATTACAGAAAGTATGAGTTCTGAGTGCATTTAGGAATTTGTTATGGTAGCAAAGCAGATTTGATGGAGGAGAAATGAGTTTATTTTTAGCCAAAGTTTTAAACATCCTAATCATATTGTCTTGGTTGCTAATCAGAACATGACAATGATGACAAAATTGGAAATGCAGAAAAATGATTCTTCAGCACAGAGTAACAGCAGCATTATTGTTTGGCAGCCCACCTCCTAGGCACTTTTACAAGCTTAATTGGGATACGTCAGTGGTAAACACTAGAGCTAAAGTTGGGATTGGTATAGTAGTCAGAGATTGTGAAGGAAAGATAATGGCAACAATGAGAAGAAATCAAAGCCTTCTTCCTCTTCCTTCTTTAGCTAAAGCATATGGATCACTATTGGCAGTGGAATTTGCACTGGACCTGGGGTTAACAAAGACTATTTTTAAAGGGGATTCACTACAAACAATCCATGCTTTGAAGAAAGAGGAGGATCAACTGTCCAGCATTGGCATGTACGTCTTTGAAGCCAAGATGAAACTCAGGAATTTTGTTACTTGGAATGTCACTCATGTTAAGAGAAGTGGCAATGTGATGGCTCATGTATTGGCACAAGATGCCTTAGTCATTTCTAATGTAATGGTTACTATGGAGGATATTCCCTCATGTATTTCAGATTTGATTTAATGAATCAAGCTTTAATGCTTCTTTTCAAAAAAAAAAAAAAGTAACTTTGAACATCATGGGTACGTATATATGGCAAAATAATCACTTTTGGCCGGAGTGAAGAGAAAATTAGGGTGAGTCAAAGAACCCTAAAAATGGGAACTAGGTTAAATTACTGTAAAATGCCAACATCATGATGTACAGTACTCATGTATGCATACTAAGTATAAATATATATATATATATATTCAACTAATTCTTCGAGCTGTCACCCATCAAAATATATGCACATGAAGTACTAGTAGTACTACTCGAGGTTTTTTCAAGTATACGTACGTGAAGTACTGCAACTCTGCCCATTCCATGAGCATGTGATCAAGTTTAGGGCATGGGAGGGACATAATATATATAAATCTCCTTTCCAATTAAAGATGTGTGTGTGTGTGTGTGTGTGTGAGAGAGAGAGAGAGAGAGAGAGAGAGAGAGAGAGAGAGAGAGAGAGAGCCATATATATATATATATGAATGTATGATCTACTTTAATTGGCTGGGGAGGGTAAAATGAAAGCTAGCTATGATGAAGCTCATGTGCTTTCTTCTTAATTTATGCTACTGTTTGCATCACAAACTAAAAGATGTAGTTTTCAATTGTATAAATGAGTCTGTAAAGCGACACAATCCATTGTTGGGATGATAAAGTAAGTGAAAATGTAAGCAAAATCACCTTTTTCTTGGACTATGTAGGTATATGATTTCCTGATGATTGACACCTGGCCAAGTTCTTCATTGCTATCTAGGAGGGATAAAAATTTGAACTAATCTATAGCTTAATTAGCCTATTAATCTTGAACTTGGTGTACTCTCCTTAATTCAAGGGCCTCATTGGAGTTCCGTAGTCAGATATCGAATCTTATTGGTTTAAGGAATCACGTTCACGTGGGTTTAGCCAATAGGAATTGGTGTGTTTAAAAGCTATGATTATATTGGTGCATTTAGCAGCCGCCTAACCACTATATGAATGAAGAAAAGATAAAAGCAAAGCACTAGGGTTTATTATTAATTAAAGTGATTTAATTAATTTAGTACCAATTTGCCCATATAAAATAATAATAATAAAAATAATAAATATACCTTACTTTCATAACACATTATACAACTATATTTTAAAATGAACGGCAGTTTAATAAAATATTTTATAAAAATAGCATCATTTTATAAAAATATCCTTATTTTTTAAACATATATTGTGAAATATACTGTGTAAATATTATTACTCTAATAATAATAAGAATAATAATAATAATAATATGTGCCTTTTTCATAAGCTACTCCATTTTTGGCCAGACAAGAACTCGCGCACCTATAGCTTTGTGTTACTGATTGTTTGCCATTGGGCGATAAAAGCGTGGGAAGACCCCCCTCGATTGGCGAACAGTACTGCTGAGTACTCTAAACCTCCACATATATATATATGTCCAACTTTACAGTGGCACGTGGTTGCTGTTGATGGTCGATGCTGACGATCCATCCTGTTTATAATACGAGAAATTTTATTTGCAGTCGTGAGTGAGAAATTATGTGTATAATTCTAATAATGAATAAGAATAAAATGAGAAAAAACATTATTTTAAAAATGAAACTATTGTAATTTTAAAATTTTTTTAAACATAACTTTATATGTTTGTATGAACTGTATGTATGGAAATGATATTTTCAGTCTTGAAATGCGTAATCCCAGCATACTTTTTTAAAATAAAATGGATAAATTTAGGACCCACTTGAAAAAATATTTATGTTTTAAATGGTGGACCTCGCTTATGTTTTTTCAAAATAGTAGGTGGTACTGCATACTTCATGAAGATTGTATATAGCATTACCACTATATATTAGGGTTTTAATTAAATGTATTGATTAATTTATCTTGTGTAAACAATATTATTAAGTTTCATTAATCTGATCATCGGTCTTAATTGTATATGTTATCTTCAAGAAAGTAAACATATTATATAAGGAAGATGCAAAATTTATCTTTCCAATGTTCTCTATGATCATCATCAGCAAGAGGAGGACTTGGTGCCGAACGTGAAAATTTTATATGAATTAGTAGGATGCAGATCGTGTATAATAAAGTAATTTGAGATCCGATCTCATTTGTTTGGCATGAGGAACACTGAAGCGTTAAGAGGCAATAAATATATATATATATATATGACCTTTAAATTAATTTGGATTTGGAAGACTTTGATCACTTTCTTGCCTCTATCTTTCCAACTCCAACCTCTTCCCAATCCATGGTTGATGTTACCATCTGCAAAATTATCTGCAATATAATGCTATAATTTCTGCTGCTCAGTGCATGAACACATCATGATCAATATTAATTCATGCAAGAATGAAAAAAGATCACCACAACACGTCCCTCGATCCATTAATTTATAGTACGTTTAATCATATTCAAAATTTTGGAAACAGATGTTTCTGACGCCGGAAACTTTATTTCTTTTCATCAATTTTCATCAAAAGAGCTACTTTTCTTTGGTCATGAAAAAAGTACTGATCATGGGTAAAATTCCATCTTTTAAAACTAATATCCATGTCTCATGCATACACAAGATCTATATATACATATATATATATATATATATCTGCCATATATATCCAGTCCCCCATGCATAATAAACTCGCTTGCATGAGTTCCAAAGTTGAATCTAGGTTACCAGAAAAGGCTGACATCCCACTACTACAACAAATACGATTCATATACTTACAATGCTTATCTGATCGATCTGATACTGATTGAGATCGTATTAGCTGCAAACACAGTTCCCGGCCATTGGCGACAAACACAGTTCAAAGATAATAATGCTACAGATTCGGGATGATCAGTACTTTATCCTAATAAATACCGCGTATACGTATATATAGTTTAAGTACTATAAAATATCCATGATGATATATAAAGAAAGTTCTTTTGCCGCTAATAAATTTATTAATTAGCCATTTAATTATATATTCTGGGATAATGTAATTATATTCCCAACATGTCAGTACTGACTAATTATTATTTTTTTTTTATATATGAGAGAGGGGGATTCGATCATTGGTTCTCTTAGTGAAAAACTAAAGTGTTGTCAATTGGTCTAAAGGACCTCGATGACGATTAATTATTATTAATACAACAGACGCGACCTATAAAATACCTGAATATAGGATGAATACAGTCTTATACTAATTTGTAGAGAATTAATTTCACTGCTGTAAGTACTACAAAGCATTCATATATATTTGTTTAATGCCTCAAATCACTCTATTAATACACCCAATTAGCAGTTTTATCTTCATGAATCCCTAAATGATATTTTCTCTTGTAAAGCTCTAGATCATGGCCGGAAAAGAAGATGCAACACAAATCTCAATCATCTGCATCTAAACGGCCATCCCTTCTGAAAGTGTTGCTTGGGCTCAAACGTCAAGTAAGCTTTCTAATCTAATCCTTTCATGAGTAGTCTTACCCTAGCCTGTTAATCTTGAAAGTTATTTATCAAGAGTATTAATGTTGCAGGAACCCTAATAGTGAAGAAAACAGAAGGGATGGGGAGAGGGAAGATCGCAATCCAAAGGATCGATAATTCAACGAGCAGGCAAGTTACTTTTTCGAAGCGGAGGAAAGGGTTGATCAAAAAGGCAAAGGAGCTTGCAATCCTGTGTGATGCTGAAGTTGGCCTTATAATCTTCTCAAGCACTGGGAAACTATATGAGTTTGCAAGCACCAGGTCTGACAATTTTTCACTAACGTTAATTAATTTGTTCGTTTGTTCTAGTACTTTAATTGTCTCGCATGATTTTAACAAAACATTTTAACATCTTCTGCTCCTGTAGCTTAATTATATTCTACAATGATACAATTCTTATTTATTTATTTTCTTGAAATTGTGCGTTTTACTTTTCTATCTTCCAAGAATTTGACATGTCCTAATCTCCTTCAAATATATGTATATATGTTATTCAAATAATACTATATATCCCTTTAGGCTTTAATTGCTTGTTGTGTATTAACACACACACACATATATATATATAGCCTGCATGGCAGTAACTAGAAAGACTAGCTAGGAATCTTGGCAGTTTGGTGTGAGGATGGTCCTTATAAGGAATTGCGTGCACTGCATACTCTTGACTCTATTGTATGCCTTGGTCGAGTAAAAACTCACGTATCTCGCGCGGATAATTATTTAATTTGCGAGAGGAGGAAGCCGATCAGAGAATCAAAAACTGAATAAAGGGACTTTATATATATATATATATATATATTGCTTTGGAGTGTCTTCAGTTCTCTTCTCTTGTAAATATATTTTCTCAAAGATATATAACTTGTAAATATTATATAGATGGCTAGCTAGGGTCGGCCTTTTAGAAGTAGATAAAATGAAGATCAGATCATACTGAAAATTAGAAGAATCACACGCAATTACATGATCTACACATGATGATCAGTAGAACCCCAATTACGTTTAATTAAGTTTCAAAGGGAGAAATAATAATGGAATCAATTTATTGACTATTTTTCATCATATGGTAATTAGCAAAACTATGATCACTAATTAGAGCTATCGATTCGATATTTGATGATGCATTGCAATAAGATATATACATATCATGTGTTGGGGTGTGATTTTTCTTTGTTCAACGGATCATTCTCTTCATGTATATTTTGTACATATCATACATTAATGTCGCGACAATTTTTCATTTGGGTTGAGATTTTTAGATAAAGAAAGCGTTATGGAATGCATGGTAACAAGAACATATATAAAATATGCATGCATATTGGGAAACTAACAAAGAAATAACGAGCCATGATTGCAACCATGTAATATATAATAAAAGAGACCGAATTCTCAGGCATATATAGATATGGAAAATAAAAATAAAAACGAACCATGATATGCAGTAGGCAAAATATGACACTATTGCTTGAGTACTGGTAGGTCAACTTAGATTATTTCAGGTTTTCCTTCCTTTTCTATTTTATGATCTCTTATTCTATCAGTAAGATTAGCTAGCGTCGTATATAATATACCGAGGAACTAGTACTAGCCGCATGATCTGCATGCATGCAGTATTATAGTCAAAATTACCTATATAACATATACCTTAATTGCATAATAAACATTCCAAATGAGACATGGTATATAGGCATTAATGAACATGATCTAATTCGCAATCCACCCACCATTATATATATATATATATATATATATATATATAGGGTTTTCACAATCTAAGATGTTAATATAATTTTCCATTTCAATCTTTGCATTGCGACTTGACACAAAGGTCATAACTTTGATAGTACGGCCATTTGTCAATTTTCATATCTTAAGAAAGTTCTAATGATCACCTGATCAGCTCTATATCCACAATTAGATCAGGTTCATATATAGGATTAGTTAATTCTATATACCTAGTAAACAACTTATGTGAGAGTACTTCATACTCATACAACAGCTCCAAGATCTAGTACTATCCATTTAATGTAGGGCTTTCACAATGCACAATATCACCGTGCACTACTTCACTTCTCTACTAACGCCAATCTTCACCATTTTGTTATTTCTAAAAAAATTCATAGGCTTAACTCATCTCATAAAACTGGTTCTACAAGAGATGATTGTTCATTTCTTATAAGCATGCCCAAGACTTTGTTCACAAGTAATGTGGGATTATTCCTCAACATCCTCCCTCACGTCCAGGCCAATATTTTTTCTGGTCCTTGTCAAGGGATAAGTAGTATAGGTCCTCATTCGTCTTGTGGCAGATTTTGATATCATGAAGAAATTCATTGGTCTAACTCATCTCATAAAACCAGTTTTACAAGAGATGATTGTTCATTCTTATAAACATGCCCAAGACTTTGTCCACAAACAATGTGAGATTATTTCTCAACAATTTCAACATTAGCTTCTCAAGTCAAATCAATATTCGTTAGAGTAGGAGCTACCGCGTGAGTCTTTCTTCTACTTTAGAATTAGATATATGTTGCAAAACTATATTTGATCTATTAGTGCAAGGAAAACCCAATTGTTTTAGAAAACATGATCAAGACCTAGTCCACTGCTGAATGGTTTCAATATTGACAAAGAACAAGTATAAATTTAAAGAACTAATCATGCATATTATAGAAAAAGTAAAATCCCATGATCTATATGTTATGTTAATGTTGGGAACTTGCTCGATCACTAATCAGGTCCATGATTCTCTATATTCCTTTCATTGACATGACAATTTTGAATATGCAGCATGCTTTTATTCTAATATGCAAAATTCCTTATCATCTTTTAGCCTTGCTTTTGGACTCCTATTAATGTAGAAGAATACATCTGAAGATGGGTGGTTTCATGATCTCATGTTTACACATAAATCAATCTAGTGATGAAACACTGTCAAAATGATCAATGATTTCATCATAGAAAATGATATAGCTCTTCCTCTATCAAAATATTATAATATTATGGCTTTCTCTCAGTCAACACAATATACCTCTCATGTAAAAAAGAAGTAAAATCATGTTTGAAAGCCATAATTTCGTGTGTGACAGACAATAAATAGTATGCGCAAGTCAAATTAGGTTCCACCTTTAACTATTTAACCTAACTTTCAATCAAGAATACAAGTTCTTAGCGAGTCGATTATAACCGACTGATCCCCATGAATCTACAGTGTCACAAGGATAATGGGTGGATTTATTTTCCATTACATCAAGAATGCATGGATTTTTCCAAAAAAACAAAAGTTGGCAAATGCTAGGCTAGTATATATCAGGAACAACAGGGGAGGATGTTGATACCCACACACTTATATCAATATTAACTTTAGAAAAACCCCTTATAGTTCATATTAGAATCCAAATTAGGGTTTCGTTAAAGAAAACTCTTTGATCTATTGTTTTCTTCTCTCTTCCTCTCAAGTGCGCCACTACTATAGATGCCCATGAGCCACCATAGCATTGCCCACATTGCTGCAAGTCACCACCTCCACTCTCTCTCTCTCTCTCTCTCTCTCTCAAAATGAATGGTGACAAAGATATACCCACACATTGGGGGCCTGGGGCAAATACCCATCGGTGTCTATTTCCTTAAACAGGGAAGAAACTCATGAAATCACCCATGTCCTGTGTTGGATATGAGTTTAGTTTAGGGTTAGAATATGCCCTTAGGAAATGGCGCTCATCAATTGCGACAAACTACAAGGACCAAACTATCAACATTGAATTGGCCAACCAAATCAAGTTCTAGTATGATGCATCACTAGATCACACACAATTGAACAAGCAATTTATGGATTTTGAATCAAAACTCTTTATTGAAACATTATATCTCATGTACTTAAGCACAATCAATCGCTTCCATGATCCAATCAATCTTGATCTAGTCAAAATTTTTTAATATTTCTTACTTCGAATTCCCATCCTTCCCATGACCATGAATAATCTAGTCTTACTAACTTCAACTTAAGGTCGCTTCTAACGTGTCTTCCTCGTATTCATTTACCACTTCTTCACCATGCTTGTGACCCAGAATTATCAACGTTTTGCCATAAGTTTTCTTAGTAAACCATACAAGATTGCACACGATTGTTAGGGTATGTTTGGTTATAAAATATTTTGAAAATATTTGACAATCTTGAAAACTTTTATGAGATGTGCTGCTTATTGAGTTTTGAGAAATAAGAGAGAAGATTTTGAATGTTTTTTTAAATAACTTTTGTATTGGAGTTTGTTAAACCAAATAGGTATCGTTGAAAAGTTATTTAAATATAACTTTTTAAAAGTGTTTTTGTTTTGGAGTTTATATTTGGATAATAATTGAATGAAAAGTTGAAATAGTTTTTTTAGCTTTATTATATGTTTGCTAATGAGGTTATGAGAAAATTTGAGAAATGTTAAAAAATTTTCGAAAAGGAAAAATCTATTTATCATCTTTTTTATTATCAGAATCTCAATATCTCTTGATGTAACATTAAATGATAAGTCCACTAATAAAACATAATAAATAGTTTTCAATCATTTAATATCATATCATGAGATGATGATAGAATGATAGTAAAAAGAGATGATGAGTAACATTACTATTTGAAAATACTTATATAGTTGCCAAACAAGGTTAGAGTTGCCAAAGTTCTTGATAAAGTTGGATTATTCATATTCTAAAAGGCTAGTTCTACATGAGTTGCATGGTTAATTCTAGCTAGTAACGCAAGTGCAAGCCAAGTGCGTAACTCTCAACTCACGAATTAATGTGCATCCAAAAATACTTTGTTTTCTTGGCATGATTTGTGCGCCTCATGTAGAAAACCTAATAATGATATCATTAAACATGTAACCTAATGGCCTCATGAAAACTTTTAACTATTAACTAAGCTAGCCATCATTGATATACCCCGTAATTCAACCGAAAACTTTGGCTTTTCATTGCTTAATTGCTTTTGCTAGCCTGATCTGATTGATAGTCGCACATACATTGTATTTAGGCAGATTCATCAGCCTTTGAATATAGTAGCCATGTTGCCTTCCTCTCATTCACAGTACTTCATGTGTATCAGCTTGTCTTAAGATTGGTGGCTTAGGATATATAGCTTTTGCCCCAATTCAAATCTACCGATCAAAAGATCATAATAGAATATAATTTGAAGTAGTATCAGTTGCTAGGACAGCTAAGAATTATTATAACATAAATGTAGGGAGCATACGGAGGAATTAATTAAAGCATGCAGATATCTTTCAATAAGGGTAAGCTGAATTAGCAGTAGTACTTTTAGAATGTTGGTAAAGCAACAATAAACAAATAGGTGTGCCATTTAAACAGGTTAGGGCAATTGAATGAGAAATAAAACCCATTATCATGATGGGCTGGTAGGGGCTCTTTATATGGATGATCTTCTTAATTTTCCTTTTTAGTCATTAATATTTTTATCGAATGGGAATTTCCACTCATTTCAGATACTTTTTTTGCTGTTTTATGAGCAAATAATATTAACTAAAAAAAATAAAAAAAGGAGGGGGTGGCGTAATAGATCATATCCTATTCAACAACCAAAATTTAAATGCATGAAATAAATATTAATAAAAAAAATACAAGAGGAAATCATGATCCCAACAAATTCCATACTTTCTAAACCTAAGGTCAGTTTGCTCGGGGCAATAGATCCAGCAACAATAACCAATAAGGAAAACCCAAAAGGGATGGAAGAAAGGTAGAATGAATGAGAGAGAGTGGGGAAGGGGATTGAAGAGGGGAAGGAGAGAGGGGACCTCCCATAAGTGGGTAGAAGAAGAAACACTAAGGGCAGATTTGGAAAGTGAGATGAAAATTTTATGTTTTATTTTAGTGTTTAAAATATTATGTTTTGATATTATTATTGTATTGGGATTTGAAAAAGTTGAATTGAAATTTTAAAAAGTTGAATTATTTATTATATTTTGTATGAAGATTTGAAAAATGTGTAATGATGAGATGAGAAAAAATTTTGTCTCATCCCACCCTCCAAACCTGCCCTAAGAAGAGCATGGAGGTGAAGGTATGAAAAAAAGACGATAACTTTTTTCAACTTCTCATAAATACATTTAAATTCATCTTAACATCCAAACACATCTAAACTCATCTTAGGTGGATCCCACAAAACTCACTCAACCATCTCAACTCACTAATATTCATAAAAAATTCAACTCAACTCAACATCCAAACACGACCTTATTTTTACTCTTGATTATTTTTGTTGGATTCTGGTTCAAAAACTTTGGATAGTAATTTCGATAGATTCAAAAGTTGGGGAGTTTTGTCTACGAATCCAACCTAATAGAGCTTATATGCATAATGTCTTCATCATGCCTATCTTGTTGTCATACATTGCAAAGAAAAAAAAAAACATCTAACCACTTTGAAAGAGTGTAGTATCTTCCTCTTTCTTCTTACTCAATTACTGTCTTGGCTAATTCACTACTCTTTTTACTTCAACTGAATGTGCACTTCAAAGATATCTTAGATTGTGTTTGGATGTTAAAGTGAGTTGAATCGAGTTGAGTTGAGATGATAAAATATTATTAAAATATTATTTTTTAATATTATTATTATTTTGAGATTTAAAAAAGTTGAATTGTTTATTATATTTTGTGTTAAAATTTTAAAAAAGTTATAATGATGAGTTGAGTTGAGATGAGTTGAGAGGAATTAATCAACCAAACGAAACCTTAATGTATATAAACTTGGTTCATAAAATAAGTTATAAAAAAATTCCATACTTGTAATTGTAAAACTTCATTTATTATAAGATTCGGCATACCAACAAGCAACATCCATTTGTAAGCTCTCTCTTTGTAGACTAAGCACTTCTCTATTGGGGTTAAGTCGGCTTAAATTCTAAATTGTAGGTTGACTTCTACATAACCAAACTTTATCTAACCAACCCAAAACAGAATTGCAATCCTTATGTTTTTTTCATCGTAGCATGAGTTGAGAGAAAACATAAATAAATAACTGCAGCTAACAATTCACCATTTTTGTAATGTATAATTAGTTCTTGAGAAGCATAGATTGCATTTTTCAGAACCATTGCCTTGTTTGGTTACACAAATAAGATTTGATAAAAAATATGTTATAATATATTATAAATATTTTGAATTAAGGTTTGAATTAAGGTTTGAATTATAAATATTCAAACCAAATAAGGTTTGAATTAAGATATTTTTTGGGATTTTGAGAAAGGAGAAAGAAAAAGATAAATAAAAATATTATAAAGTTAAGATAATATTATAATATAATTTTTTTTTTTTTTTATTCTAGAATTTAAAACTGTTGAATTGTTTTTTGTTTTTTGTTTGAAAGTATGAAAAGTTGTAATGATTTGGTAAAAATTAAATGAAAAAGTTGAAAACTTGAAAATTTGAAATTGAAAAATGTTTGTACTTTAATGATGTTTGAATATTAAGATGAGATGAGATGAGATGGAAAGTAAAGCCAAACGGGCAGTAATGCCTTTAGTCCCTTAGATAAGTGCAACTCAACTTTTTTCGAAATAAAGACAAATAGCGTGCTAGGTAACTCCTATGAGGACAAGATATTCTCATGGCCAGGGAACTCCTAAGAGGACAAGAAATTCTCACCTTGATAACAGAAAAATCTATGCCATGCAGTCTAACCTTAATATCATCATAAAGCTACATGTTTGCACTAGACGTGGAATTTTCTTATGGCTCAGCTTTAAGTCCAACATTATGGTGTTTTTCACGCGTTCAATGGTTTCTCATGATTGCTCTATTTTTATATCAGTATTTATAGTGAAAAGTCAACTGATACCATGTATTTTGATCAGCATCAAAGCAGTAACTGAGAGATATAACAAGTCAAAGGAGGAACATCAGCACCTGCAGAATCCAGCATCAGAGGCCAAGGTATGCCATGTTGAGCCTCCCTCGGTCCTTCTCTGCAAATTTTCTATGAGAACTGGGAGATTTGCTTGAAAGTGTTTGCATGTTTAATGAAAGGTTGCGATTTTGATGCTCCTGATAACAACTTCTAGGATATCTGAGTACTATCATCTTTTTTTACCAAAATATCTGTAGTGGTCATGAATCGGGGGGATGTGCCCCCTGAAAGGAAAGCTTTCATGTACATCCATAAATCTAAAAACTATCCCAATAAATGATTAGACATATCAACCGAGCGTTTCATTCTCAAATGTAGGAGCTGTCAATAGAAGAGTTGAGACAGGTTGGATCAATAATGCATGCACAATATCATATAAATTATCTCGCAGAAAAGTAGAACTAGTATACGATCATCTACCTACTCTGTTATACCTGCAAGATATACAAGTAGTCAACTAAAACTGTATTGCATACCTTCATCATATACAGCATGAAGGGCAATATTACCGCCATTGCTTTACAAACTCTTATCATCCTCCTTGCCATATCATCAGGAACTTCTAAAAGAAAGAGACTAGAAAGTTTGTATTACTCTAGTAGTTTGAATATGTATGGTTGTATGGTTGGATTGAAACCTTCACCTTCATGCTCCCTTCTCAATTATTTCCAAATTAAGGAAAACATTTCCAGCGTTGGCCATTTAAAAATGACCTGCAAAAAACTATCATAGCCAATTATTAGAATTCAACTTTCAAAAATTTTATATTTCTCGTGCAGCAATGTCCATCTCATGCTACCCTCATCCTTAAAGATGCAATTTCTTCTTTGATCTGCATCCAAGCACGTCTCCCCCCATCAACGGCATTTTGAACACAATCACAGCCCCCTTCTTGTGTGCCCTCATTAATCACATCCTAAGTATGTGCATCAATTTGGGGTATCTTTGATAGACACCGTGGCAATAATTTAAGACACAGTTTCTTGGATACTTGAACAAAAGGATGATAAGTCCAGCCACTGAAGTCAGATTCAGCTCCTTTTTCTTTTTTTATTTCCTTATACACTTCTGTACTGATATTCATATAAATGAAAAGATATACCTAAGGAATCTTTCTCCTTAAATCTTATAACTTCTTACCCTTCTTTGATCTCTTTTCCTTCTAACCTTACCCTAGCCTTCCACCCACATATATACAGAGAAGGTGAGAATATGCTTACAGAAAACTGAAAAATGTAGACACCAACTACAACATATTTATAATTTAAATGTAAAACTCTATATCATAAAGCTTTTGGTAAAATCAAATCTAAAATTTTCAAGTACCCAAAAGAACTCAGTTGCCCTTTATATTAGGCAAAGGAATTTAGATATTCTCATCATACTAAGCATCGTTGGTTGCCAAACAAAAGGACATCAAACCCTCAGTTAGTAGTTAAAAACTGATAGGAGCGTTATAAAACAAAGCCAAATAGTCGTATAATTCTGGAATCATGCTAGGCCAGGGCAGACAAACTGTTTTTCAATGGAATTATGTTACAAGAAAATGCAGAAGACATGGAAAGAACTCATGGAACAGAGGTTCTCTGAACACGCTCATCCAAGAGCAATAGTTTCGCAAGAATACCCTAATGGCTGAGAGCCTAAGACAAACAACATAATCATAGTCTTGTAATGAAAAGGAAGTAATTTGAAATATAATTCAAGACCACGATCTATAAGAGAGAGATAAAGAGAAATTTTAATCGTTACTTTTGACATTTCAAATCATGGCATCATTACTTTGTCAAATGTCTTGAAAGTCACTTCGTTTCAAGATTAGCAATGATTAAATAGACCATGTGTCAGTCATGAGCAACTGATACATGTATGCATGTCTATATATATCCACCTGAATTCACTACATGTTGATTTGTGCATTCAAAGCAGGAAGAGAATATCAGCAATATCACATGTTATGTCTACTCTAAAATGCAAAAGGCTTTACGTAGCTGACCCATGAAAATTTTATTAAGTTTGGTGAAATAACATCAAAAGGTGTTGGTATGGATGGTAATCAAACATATCAAAAAAGATGTGGTGAAATAATATAGCTTGATTGCCACCTCATAAATAGCTCAATATAGCTTTAGTAGTTTGGCTCTAAACCAATTCAAATCAGCATAGGGCCATTGTTAAACTTCTTCAAAATCACTAGCAGCTTTGACTTATTTCTAATAGTTAATGTTTATGAACATATTTTTTTAATCTATTTGTTTCCTTTTAGTCAGGGTGGGGGAAAGAACCTTGTAAGTTTGTTGGAATTAACTTGTGCTTCTATAATTTCTAGTTTTGGCAAAAGGAGGTGGCAATCTTAAGGCAACAATTAGAGAACTTGCAACAAAACCACCGGTACCGTCTATATCTCCTTTAGCTTAAATTACTTATTATGCAACAAATAAAAATAACGGCGGTTAAGCTGAAAGTATCAGAAATTATCATATGTTGGCTATGTCACAAATGCTATACAGAATGCCTTGTAACCTGCTAGCATAGGAATTATTTGAATCAAGCAAATAATAAATTAAATATCAGGAGATACTAAAATATTTGGTCACAAATGCTATACAGGATGCTTGTAAAATACCTGATAGTTGAAGGGTGAGGATTGTATTTTTCCCATGTGTAAACATATAAATATATATATATATATATATATATATAACAAATATTGGAAATCAACTTTTACAATGTTCAAAATGTAGGATAAGATCCAGATAAATATGGACTCTGTAAAACACATCAAAAGCCAATTTGATTGCTATGTCTTTCCAAGATACCCATGAACCATATGCTAGCTAATAATAAATGCGCTTCAATGACAATGAATGAACAATCCCATATGTCCCAACAACTCATATTATTAATAGAAAACAGATAAGCAATATAAATCTAACCCCTAATTGTTGAACTACATTAAAATGCCATGATAAGACAGGCATTTGATGGGGGAACAACTTTATGCTCTGGGTGTCAAAGACTTGCAGAATCTGGAGAATCAACTAGAATTGAGTCTGCAGGGTGTACGAATGAAAAAGGTCAGAAACTTACTCCATCCAACACTTTCTTCACTGTGTTTGTGAAGTAATGCAGGTTAAAATCTGAAGACATGCATGACACTAAACATGCTCTTTTAACATCTGCAGGACCAAATCTTAACCGATGAAATACAAGAACTAAGTCAAAAGGTATTTCCAGGAAGACACTAATTCTTTGCAGCTTTCTGTCAGGAACTACTTCAGCTATTAAAGCTACACTTTTTATCACAGGGCAATCTTATCCATCAGGAAAATATGGAACTGTACAAGAAGGTAAACCTTATACGACAAGAAAACATGGAATTATACAATAAGGTATTCTGGTTTATATCTCATCTGAGTTCTAAACATTCCTAAAGAACTTAAGTCATCATTACATGCTTTGAAACAGTAAGATAACTAGTACATTTTTTAAGCATAACAATCAGACCAATCTCTCAGGTTCACAGCACAAGACACATGAATGCAGAAAGCCTAAGTTCATTCACCCCATATGGAACAAACACCAGAGAGCACTTGGATATCCCCATCCATCTTCAGCTATGCCAGCCCGAGAGACAAACTTATGAGCCACCACCAAGGGAAACAGGGTAAAAGTAAAATTATTTCACCTCCTTCCAAAAGTAGTTGAAGACGGAATTACTTTTTGGTAATTCAGTATTGATCACAAAAACAATGTATTTACTGCAGCAGAGTACATCTACATCAAAGAAATGGCTGAGGATTTTGGACAGATGTCATTCGACTTACTTTGAGCAAATGACGAAGCACAAAGGAATGTACTTCTTCGTGTGAGATGAGCTACAAACAATCCCATCAGCACAATGACCAGTATGATATGTTTATGAAATAAACAACAAATTCAGTTAAAGTTATTGGCAAAACCAGATATCTATCGTACCTATGTACACAATGACCTAATACTACTCCACCTGCTTATGCCTGAACCAAGATTTAATACCAAGATCATGTACAATGTATTTGAACTCCATTACTGTAGTTAAATTTGATAATGCATAAAAAAATCAATAAGATTTTCTAAATTAGAGGATTAGAATGATTTGAACATTTACCTATAACATAAGCTACAATGACAACAAATATAAGACAAAATCAGAAACACATCAGTGAAACCCTTGAAATATCACTCAGTAAACCATACCTCAAGATAACCATATATCTGCAGGGCACCAACCTTCAGTGCCTTAGTTCTCCCATTTCTCGTCCAATACTTGGCAATTGCATGGGAGCTGTTTTAACCTATATATATTCTAGGTTCATCTGTTCTCAAGTCATGTTTACGGATGTTGGACTATGGTTTTGGTTTTTTTAGAACTGTAAATACCTCAAAGTTTGAGACATATAAATATTGTTACACGTCAAGCGACAAAAGGTTTCTCCTTTAGGCCCAATAGTGTATATGAACCATGTGAGCAGAAAAAGTCTGCATATGATAGGGGCCATGGGGCACCCTTCTTCTCAACAACCTAGGTTGTGACTAAGTAATGGATAATCTAGCATCTGCTTTCTTTCCATAAAAAGTAAAGTGGAATTATTTAGTTGAATATACGGCAATCTCGGCAGTGGCAGAGCCACATATTAAGCAGTGGGTGAAATTGCCCCCATGGGATCTTTAAAAAATGTTTGAATACGTGTGATATTTTATAAAATTGTAAATATTTTTACTATTACAGCCAATAAAACATTGTTAGGTCAATTATGAAAACTATTTTTATATTTGCACCACAAGAAAAAAAATACAGAGCCAATTATAAAAACTTTTTCTAAATTTTAACCATTAAAGAAATTTTGTTATCACACAAAACAAAAGTAAAATTCATTTACTTAAAAAGTAACTTATTTACTTAAAAGTAGTGTTGTTATGTTATAAAAAATTAATAAAAAAAAAGAACGAGGAAAATATACCCGAGCCTATTTATTCACTACCCATTTGAAAAAAGATATTCCCTACCCAAAAAAAGAGCAGTCACTGAAGCTGAACCTAAAAACCTTGCAGCAAATCGTTTTGACTTTGCTTAAAAAGTCTCAGTTTTGTTGTTCAATCAAGATTGGTTACCAGTTATAGTTTATCATAGCAAAGCCATATTAACTGTAAACTGCACTGTCACCCTGTTTTTTATAAGATTAGTGTTGAAGCGATTATTTACGAATGAACACTCGTCGAGGGAAAACTTATTTTAATTGAAAATTTTCTGACTCACAAATGTTTTTTACTCGACGAGCAATATCGCGAGTATGCAACGAGTTTCAAAAAACTAAATCCTGTTGAAATAATAATATTTTCCACGAAAAACAGAGTCATTTCAATTTAACTTTGCACCTACGAAACAAAATCTTGGTTCCGAAAGTGAATATATTCAGGCGACGATTGGGACAAACATCAACCAGCTGGCTAATGGTTTGGAATAAACAAAGAACAAAAACTAGCAGCGAAGTTAACACCTGAAATTGAGCTTTTTCTCAAAGAAATCAGAGTGGACCAAGAAAATGACTGATTTTTAGGAGATTTCAATTGCATCCAAGAAACCATTCCTCCCATGGAACACCAGGAAACTGCACCACACAATTAATATCGTACACAAAAATACACAAATTAAATAAGTTAAATCCTAATGTGTACACATGCGTGCCTGTCACAGATACGAGCAAAAAATGATAGTAATACGTAAACAGAAGGCATCAATAACGTGGGCATTATAAGAACACAATCTGGCCGAGACCATGCTCTCATTAAGCGAGGATTATTTGCAGATCAATGAGTTTCGAAGCGAAGGAGAAAGAGAGGAGGATCTGAAATCGTACCTGGGGAGACCAGATTTTCATGTCTGTAGACTGTAGATCATTGGGCTCGCTCAGGGAGAGAGAGAGGGGTTAGGGAAAATATCTATGTTTGGGAAGTGAGAGGGTGCAGTGCAGTAGAGTCTCTGCCTGCATATATGCATGGGAATGAACAATCGGAAATAATAAATATCTTTTCCACTTTTTCTGATTCTCCTTTTATTGGGCTTTAAATGGCCCATTTAACATCATGATTGGATAGGCTAAAAGCCCGTCATATTCGTCATGTCTGCTTTAGCCCAGACTCAATACCAAAACTTTGAGAAAAGCTAAACTCGTCGAGGATTCATCCCGGATACAAATTTTAAAAAAAAATAAAAATAAAAATAAAATTATTTAGTAATTAAAAAAATATTTTTTAATAATATTTTAAATTTCTTTTAAATTTTTAAGAATATAAAAAAACAATTAAAAAAATCAAATGACCTTATCGGGAGCATCCTCATACTGTACCATAGGAGGAGAACGGCTCCAAAATCTTTTTTTAGCAATTTAGATAGTCCACTTTTTAAAATGAAAATATAGAATATTTATTAAAAAAAATATATGTATCTCAAATTTACTTTTTTTTAAAAGGAAATACACGAGGCTTACTCACTTAAAATTGTATAAATCATATATTTCAAACTTTTTAAAAAAAAATTTTCCACTGAAATAAAAACATCTTATAAACACAAAGGTCCAAGAATATTTTCTACCTAACAAAAATAATTTCATATAATCACACTGATTTTTTGTAAAGAAAAAGTTTTATTTGTCATCCTTTAAAACACTGATTTTTCCACCTAATCTCATAACAATCTTTAATAAAAAAGAAAAATTAAAATAAAGTATAAATACTAATTTAATGGGCTAATGTTGTGAGAAGTGAGAAGTGAGAAGCATCGCTGCCCAAAATTCATGACGTGTAGGTGACATGAGACATCCATCACATGATAACGACGTATCATGATGATATGTTATGATATGATGACCTTAAAAGACAGACAGGGAAAAAACAGACTGAACAACAAAACCAAGACAGGAGAAAAAAAAAAGGCAAGCCATACATGAGTGCCACGCTGTCACAAGTACGATTTCTGCGGCCTTTTATGTAGGCCTCTTCTCCGGCTATGTCAAGTGGGCGGTCCTACATCCACCACTAGCTTTGTACCCAAAGAAAAGGACACTCTTCTTCGAACTTACTATCAAACATGATCTACGCTTAGATAGTTAGCAAGTTTATCTGCTTGGTCATGATGCTGTGCTCAATCTATCTTCTGCAGATTGTCAATTTGTTCTACGTAGTTACTCTAATCTTTCTCGTGTTTATGAATCTTCAACTAGGAAACAGCATAAAAACTTGCATGTTTGAGTATTTAAACTCTTTAAAACGCCATAATCTACACCAAAAGTACTGAATCTGCTAGTTAATGACGAGATTTTGCATGCATGTAATAGTGCTGGGAATGAAGTTGTAGTCCTCGATGCATGATCAACACATGAGAATGATGAGCAGGCTGAGGCCGATAATTTATAGATCACCAGAACTCTCACTTTTTCCTAGACCTCGTTTGATTATGACGAGATAAGTTGAGATATTTTGTTGAAAATATTATTATAATATTATTTTTATTTTAATATTTAAAAAAATTAAATTATTTATTATATTTTATGTAGAAATTTAAGAAATTTGTTATGATTATATAAGATAAGATTAGATAGATTGAAACCAAACCAGCTAACTATTTTAGTTTCTTTTCTACCTGTGCAGTTCTAAACAGTTCTGCAAACTGTACAGTAATTGTAGGTAGATCCATTATTTCTAACTTAATTAATACTACCACCAGCATATGGTACGTGCTAAGGAGAATAAAAAATAAAGAGACAACAAGATCGAACTGTAGTGAATGATTTAGGATGGAGAAGAAAAAAGTATGATTATTTAGATGCATTGATAGATCTAAAAAAAGGGTAGCAGCAATGATCAAAATTACAATGTTACTAAATAACTAAATCCATCATCATCATCATCACGAGTACTACTCCTTCACTTATTGAACTCCCATCTGACATCTTGAAACACTATAGAATGGCGTCCAGGTACTTCATTCCTGTGACAACCGTCGTCAAAATTCTGTGAATAGCTAACAGCATCATACTGGAAAGACAAAGGTCTTGACCCATAAAACTTTTTACTGTCTCTGAGAAGCCTCCTAAGAAGATATCGCCATCTCCAGCCCCTGCTTCTGTGGCTGCGGCAATGGATGCGAGAGTAGTCCATGTGATCTTGTGGCACGGGAAAGCACGAGGGGGACATCATGCTGCAGCACCCAGAATTCACGAATGAGGATTGCCGTTGGATGAGATCTGATCTATCCATTTCGACACAAACGTACTAGGCCTTTTGAAATAGTTGATGATGATTCTGCTGCTGCTATGCTGTTTTGCTTCTGATCTTATGGTTTCTCAATAATTATGAGGTTGTGAGAAAGAGGATGTGTTTCTCTTATAGGTACCAAGCAAAGCATAAGTTGTAAATCGTTTTTTGAGCTAGTTTTGTGGGCCTTGTCAATGTTTCCCCCTTTTTTTTCCATGTGTTCTGACTTTACCCACAACTGTCATCTAGGCCCTGCTATAGTTTAAAAAGACTAGAAAAATGTATTTCTGACAGAAATTACATGTCTCTTACCATTTACACAAGCATTATAGATTTCACCAACTGTTCTATATCTATTAATCAGTGAGCTACTAGTTTAGCCTGTACCTACTGTAAATGGAGTTGAAATTAATGGACTTCTCTATAACAATCAATTCATTACAAAGTAGGTAAATATAAGATTGACAAATGTCGGTTTTTATCCTAAATTTTGTCATCTCATATTTATTATATAACACATCAATTAATTACATAGTAGGTACATTTAAGATTGATTACTATGCAAGTGATTCACATATGAAGTTACTTAAAATAATATCTATATGTAAATGTGTTTATTGATATACTAAATACATCACTCATAGAGAAATTAGGAATATTATCTGCACCCTTGGACGGGCGGTGGCTCCCAACCCCACATGGGCGGGAGGGAGAGTTGGGCCCTCAAGCCCAGCCCCGTCTAGATGGTAGGGGCTAATTGGCTCCTAGGGCCGTTCACCCACCACCCACAATGAGAGAGAGCTTCCAGATAGGGAGATCTACCTGGCTTGGGGTTGATGGCAAGAGAGAGAGGGAGAGACTGCAACGACAACTAGAAAGGGACAGATGGAAGAGAGACTCTGAGAGAGAGAGAGAGAGAGAGAGAGACTAAGGGGGGAGGGGGATTTGTAAAATAAAATCCTACATCAAAACAACGTCATTTTATTAAAAAAAATATTTTTTTAATATATGTAATTTGTGCCGACTGGATGGGGAAAATCCTAAGTGGGCTCCGGCCTAGCCCAGGCTCCATCCCCCAGCACTTAGATTCGTGTGGGCATCTGCCCACATGCTCTCCGTGTGTGGACGGGTGCCCTGCTCACCCCAAGGGGGGCCAGACAAGGGTTGGGGGCGGACGGGCTAGATGCGGTAGCTCACTGCCCACTCTTAAGAGAGACCTCTCACCTCAACTAGTATATACAGATAATGATCAGTTTCATAATAAATAATGTGTTTATATACCGATTTATAAATAATAAATTTTTATTTAAATTTAATACATCAATAAATGTTAAGGGATAATATATAAGATCAAAATAAAGAAGTGCATGCATAAAATATATTTATTCCTTTTTCTTGACAAGCCGATTACCTAGTACCTTTTTTTTTAAGAAACAATTACCTAGTACTTACCATACATTAATTGTAGATAAATATATATATATATATATATATCTATCTATCTTATATCATTGATTCGAGGCCTAAATAATATAATGGAATGGACCCATGAATTGACTACAATAATGAAGCTTTTGATATTAATTTTAATCTTCACCTCGTCAGCTGAATGGATCCATGATCTGGAGACAAACAACTGCAAAGTAGGCTTTAATCATGACAGCCTTGACTTGATCTATTATGTGCTTTTCTTTCTGAGAAAATTAATATACATATGTATATATAATATACTAACTAACATATTCGTACTTATATATATTGTGTAATACAAAAGGCATTGATCATCTCCTGCATGAATCCTAAAAGCTAATTATGATAACCTAAAGAGAAATCAAGAATCTCTCCAATGTCGATGATTGTTACTTCTTGAAGAAGATTAATGATAGGAGTTTTCAGTTGTAATTTAAATTATATAAATGAGTGTAACCATATTGTTTGAATAATGTTAAGTTTCAGTTATAAAAAGTGTACAGATCCGTGCATTCTTTTTAAAAAAGAGTATGATTTATTATTAAAAAAATAATTTTTTTTATATAAATCTTTTATTTTTTTTTTTCAAAAATAATATACAAGGACTTATACATGACTCAAGATTGTAAATATTATTTCTCTTATAAATAAAATTTTTTAACTTGAAACAATTAATGGTGGTAAAATTGTAGAGTATAAAATGGTTTTTGATTGAGAGAACAATTAATGCTTTTATATTTGCAACCGTGAATTGTATAACTACTGCATAATCGTTTTGAAAAAAGTAAATAAAATATGAGATTTACACGAAAAAAAATTAATTTTTTAATAGTAGACCCTATTCATTTTCAAGACGATTACGCAGCAATTACACAATTCAGAATTATACGTAGAATTATTCTTAATAATTTACACCTACCAAAATATGTTGGGACTTGCTACTTGTCGTGTATCTCTCATCTTGTAAAGAAGAGATAAAGCAATGGGCATATGCAAAAATCTTACCCCCAAGGAATAATAAGGATTTGGTGTCTACAGATATGTCTTGCTTCTTATCTTGTTCTGACCTTTGATTCCTTTCATCCTAAGCCTTGGAGCAAAAGAGTAATAATTAACCATAACCATCTCTTACCAGCTAGCTAGCTCCTTAATAATTGAGGACTTTATGGCATCAAGTTTATGGTACGCAACATCTTGAGCTAAAATAACTTGTTATCTTTTAGCAATGTCACATGACCACATCTTCATGAAATTAACTTAGTCTGCCATGTTTGGAGCTTCGACTGAACTTAGTTCAGTTTAATTTTAAACTGAGTCTAACATCTTAATATTCAAATCTCAAATCACTAAACTCATTTTAACTCAGAACTTCTTTACACGTAGGACCTAAAACTTTTTTCAATTCAACACCTTTTTACACGTGGGACGCACAACATTTTTCAATTCAACACTATTTTATACACAGAACCCACAATCTTTTTCAACTTCTCATAAATACATATAAACTCATCTTAATATCCAAACACATCTAAACTTATTTTAGGTGAGCCCTACAAAACTCACTTCACCATCTCAAGTCACTAATATTCATAAAAAACTCAACCTATCTCAACTCAACATTTAATTTATATTATAAAGATATAAACTAAAGAGATGTACATGCCCAAACAAAGATATATTGATATGTGTGTACGTGTGTGCTCGCACTTTTCTCTTAATTAATATAGGATGGATGGGAGGAATTTTTTCCGTTTTCGCGAGGTTTTTTATCTTTTCACGGTCAGTAGTATTTGTATTATTTATCAGTCAATAGATTTGCATAAACGACTTTAGTACATGATCTTTTTTATTTTAACATGAGTATATTTGGATCTTGAAGTTATCAAATTAAAAACCATATTTTAACATCAAAACCTTGAGAGAGAGAGAAAAAAAATGCTTCGACAGCATACAACTAAGGCCTCGTTTGGATTTAGAGATTAATTGTGATGGTTTTAAATGAATTGAATAAAATATTATTTATTGTTATTATTATTATTTAAAAATTTACAATCTGACAGAATTAGTACCTATCCCGAAATGGAGATACAATATATAGAATAACAAAAGAATATAACCCAAGCCCAAACATTTGCCAACCCCTGTTTTTGGACCAGGCCTGTCGTGGGCAATGAAAGAGGCTTAACTTTGTTTGAAACCATGGTCTGGTGGTCCTATCTTGACAACAATCTTCAAAAAAGAAAAATTATATATACTATATTACCATCTCATTTTCATCTCATTAAATATAATGTGATATATTTATCATTATTAAATAATCATTTATTATATATTTATTTATTATCTAATGATGATAAATGTGTCATATACTATTTAAAATGATTAAAATAAGATGAAAGTATAGTGTATAGCATTACTCGAAACAAAATGACAAAAAGTTTGGTAGAGGCTTCTTTTAAGGCAGAAACGGCAACCACAAAAAGCCTTTCCTTTCTTTTACGCATCTTCTTCCATCCTCTCAAAACCCTAACCATTCCACGTCTCACAAAAGGAATTTTTCTTGTCTTGGTAATGCTTTTTCTTCACAAAAGGGTGGATGTATGTGTTTTCCAAGAAGAGGGCGGCCCATGCAAGCAACAAAATACAACTTGGAAGATTTTTCTTCTCTACTCTTAAAAATTTCAAACATTTTTTTTTTTTTTTTTTTTTTTTGTATCTCAAAATATGTCTTTTTGTATGCAAAATGCCCATTATTAAATATGGAGTTTTCTTACGAAATGCACCGTATTTAAGTGTGGGATGCTAGATGGTTATTAAATATGGAGTTTTCTTACGAAATGCACCGTATTTAAGTGTGGGATGCTAGATGGTTGCTTGCTGCACTTTGCTTATTCTTAGAGGTTTAAGAAAAAATTGAAAAATCGATCGAACTGACCGGTTAAGCAGTTTTCAAAATCAAAATTGATTTTTCAATTATTTTCATGTTCAGAAAATCAATTTGAATTGAACCGAACCAAAATATATATATTATTTTTTATATTATATATTATATGATATATAAATTATACATATTATAAAATTTATATAATATGAAATTTTAATCTTATCATTTATGATTCGTTGATATAAACTTACTCTTAAACATGAATATTAATAATAAGTTATTAATATGTTATTATTTATTCTTATATATTAAGTTATATTTTTACATATATAATATGGTACAAGTATAAAAGTAGACTTTTGATATATATAAATATATATCAAAGATAAATATATTCTTTATTAGTAAATTTTTACACATTTTTGGTATAATTTTCTCATTTGGGTCTAAAAAATCAACTAGCCCAATAAAAAAGTCTAAAACCGAATCACACTTGTAAAACATAACTGAATCAAACCGAAACCGAAAGAATTAAAAATTTCAATTTTTTAGATAATTTGATCAGTATCGATTGTCAGAGTTCCTAAACCGACTTAAACCGGTTCAATTTCAAAATATGTCCAAACCCAGACTGAAGCAAATTGATTACACTCCTACTTACTCTAACTATGGTCAGCCTAGAATGTTGTTCAGTTAGCCCAAAAATATGAGCTTCTATTCACAAATATGAATTTCCAGCAAGCTTTTTCGAATAGGTTGACCTTAACATAAAAAAAAAAAAAAAAAAAAAAAAAAAAAAAAAAAAAAAAAAAAAAAAAAAAAAAAAAAAGGGTTATCCATGTTTAGAATTTACATCAGCTCGTACAATGCCCTATTGTGGTTGTTCTTTTTTGTTATGGATCAAATGGTGTCAGAATCTCACAGATATCAACATCCACATCATGTACGAAAGGAACTTGTGGATGAAAGGAACTAAAACTAGCTGCATCTTCGTTTGAAATGTTTTTGCTCAAATGAGAGGTTTGGATTTAAAACCCACCTCAACTCATCTCATCTTATTATTATAATTTTTTTTTTAAGTTAACGTAATCAATAAAAAAAGAATTCATACTCTCACTTTTTTATATAGTTGACATCCTAGTCCAAAATGTATTTTTAACATATGCAGGTACTCATATATGTCTCTCATCACACAACCATTACATACAAACATGATCATGCAAATTCTAAGTGTCTAGTAGTTTTTCCCAACTATCTTCAAAGTCTTTCACAGTCAAATAGTCATAAACGGAAGTAGAGGTGTTCATCCGGGTTCCAACCCGGGAACCCGGGTCTACCTGGACCCGGACCCGGATTTCAAATCCTGGCCGGAACCCTGATGAATCCGGGTTTTTCAAAACCCGGATTTTGGATTCCGGGTTGAACCCGGATTTTTTTTTTCTTTTAACAAAAGCTTTTTTATTATTTATTATTCTCAATAGAAAACCAATATAAATCTCTTTTAGTCTTACTTCTTAATACAACGTAAGCATATAAACAATTAATTAACTTTTTAACTAAATGCATGTAAAAAAAAATCAATATTCATCATTTGTATCCTCAATTATAACACCATAATCTGTCCCAATTTCATCTACACCATCTGTATCCTTAACTATCACCAGAGAATCACCTTCAAGAACAGCATTCGATAACCCCAACTCCAAACAATTTGTATTCCATGCTTAAATGATCAGTAGTCCAAATTTTAATACTTTCAGAAAACCATGAAGTAAGACAGGTAACAATTTGGGAAACTAAAGCATCCACAGAAGCAACAAATGCAGTCTTCTCATGATCGGCATGCCCAATAGTTCCCACATGCACACAAGGTTCTGTTTGAAGAAGAGGATCTGATCGTAATTTTCCTGCAAAATGAAAGTATCAAATGTTTGGAAAATCAAGATCAGCGAGAGGGCCTGTGTCTCAAAATTTATATTATCTATATCTATATTCATGAAACAACTTTTATTTACACTTACTAATTTACTAATTTACTAAAATTTGTAACATCTCTTGATAAATTTATAGCAACAGTTAAAGCTCACCTCAAAATTTACAGCAAGCAGCTTTCTTTTGTTCTCCCCATCAAGAGAAGGCCACTCTCTTCTTGGTCAAGAAGATGAACGTCCTGATAAATAACTTTCATGCGCAGAATAAATGTTTATTCTTCGATGCATAAGCCACAAAGTTCATAAATAACTTTCTAACTAAATAAACCCAAACTCAAAGGAACAAATTTGGTACCCATTTTATTCCCGGAAATAATGAGATGTTGGGACCCTCATTGACTAATCACTTTAAGTTCTGGTGCGTTTTTGGACACACAATGAACAAAATAAGAAATCTAGCAGTGAATTTAACAGGATCCAATCAACGATATATACCTGTGGTAAAAGATACACCGATCAAATCTATTTTTTCTGTCCTCCTAGTTTTGACAAATTTTTCTCTGGAAAACTTGCAGAGATGATCTTCATTAGCTATAATATTTTTATATTCTTGAGATAAGTATCAGGTTTCTAATCCACAATCCCATTAGATATGCAGACAAGCCCATATAATGGGACAAACTTCTTACTCACTGAAATAATCTCTAGATCTTACATTCATTGTTCATCGAATCAACAAATCTACCCATATTTACATTCATTATTTGATGGAAGAGAAAAGGGAACGGCAAAACAGAGATAAAATCCCATTCGACAAGTTCAAGCACAAAGAAGAGACCCAGTTCACCAAATCACCAGATCTACCCATATTTACATTCATTGTTCACAGATCGAGAGAGAGACTTACCGAAAGGTCTCCGGCGAGACAGACACGGTAGTAAGAGAGAGATCAATCTCAGCCACCACATTGAGAACCTCTATGGATCTCGATAATGTAGAAGAGCAGCCTCAGAAACTCGAAGCGGAGAGAGAGAGAGAGAGAGAGAGAGAGAGAGAGAGAGAGAGAGAGAGAGAGAGAGAGAGAGAGAGAGAGAGAGAGAGAGAGATGTAGTTGCGGCTTTTGGGTTTGACAGAGAGCCATGGAATGAGATAGAGAAGATGGGGGCAGAAAGTCGAAACCCTAGCAGATAAGAGTATCGTGATACACGGGTGGGGGGACTGGCCGACTGGGATTTTAAGAGTTTTTTTTTAAATATATATAAAACCGGGTACCGGATTTTCAATCCGAAACCCAGTTTCAAAACCCAGATCCGGACCGTATAGATCTGGGTTTTGTAATGTGGATTCCGGCCTGGATCAAATCTGGGCCAAAAACCGGAACCGGAACCGGAACCCGGGTATCCGGGTTCCGGACCGGGCCGGGTTTTTTCCCGGCCCGTATGAACAGTCTTAAACGGAAGTTTGTATCTTGCTCTTGATAGCTTCATACTATGAATGTGGTCCAAATTTTTCTGACAACTTCTTTAGAATGAGCCATAGACAAAATTGGTGCAATGATGTTGGAAATACTGTATTAATAGCAATTTGCATTGTCTTATCTTGATCTGTTATTATTGCTAAAGGAGCTTGACCTTCCATGCAATTCAATCAGGATTACAATAACCACACGAAGGTGTCCTCATTTTCACTTGATATTAAGCCACAACAAAAAATAATTGATTGATCATGGCGACTCACTTCGAGCAAATGACATCTTATACATGTTGGTGAAGTAAGTTGTGTCGAATGTTATCACATTATTCCTAAGATGTTTATAAGCAGCCTTACTTTGGGCATTTTCCCAAAAGACATTCTTGAAACGGCCCTCATCATCCAAATCTATAATATAATAAAAATGATCGTTCTTCTGCTGCATTCGGACAAAAGACTTTCATAGAGTTTCGACACCACCTTCACCAAGCCGTAGTTGTCTCGCCTTATCAAAATAATTTTGACAATTTCTTTTTTTTCCAAATGTTAGATTCTCATAATCACCAGCTTGAACTACGAAAGACTTAAAACTTTTACACACCTTTATATGAGCACTATCTCCTACATCCAGTTTTTTTTAATTAATTTTTTATTTATTTAAATTTTCGGCTGGATCCATCTTCCTATTGTATCTAAAAAATCTCTCTTTTTCTGAACTCAATACATGCGTGTCAAGTACAACTGTAAAAACTATATACCTTCGATCGAAACAAAGAGTTGCATTGCTCTTTGCCTTATATTAGAATCTCGATTAGTCTTCGCCTAGGAAGATAAGTTGTTGATTTAGATGTACCTTGACATACACATACAAGTATGAAGTACCTCAATTTTCCATCATCTCCAGTCTAGAACTTTTTTTGGACACACCAAACTCTTGAATTTTAGCATATTTGTATAATATGCTGTAACCTCATCTTCCAAGGCAAAGGTTAATTGAAAAAAAAAAATAAAAGCAACAAAATATTAAAAAGAAAAATTGATGAAAGGACACATGATAATTTTCTAATGTAAAGTTTTTAAGAATTATGGGCATTTTATTTGGTTTTGCAACCAACTCCAATCATCTTTCTCAAATGCTACAAAAACTGTCTTAAGTTTAAATAATTTAATCTTAATCGGCTTGGGCTTCTACACTTATGTCTAGATTTTTTTTAAAAATAAAAGAAAGTGACGTGCCAGTGATATGTGTCACCGCCACATTAACACGTAAGGAGATGCGCATTTTTCACGCTTACGGGTAGCTGGACTCTTGTTGAAATCTTTTGTGTTATCTTCTAAGAATTTCCATCGTTACATCTATAGCATTTGGCAGATAATATCTTGTTTTGTTTTGGTACGGCTTTGGTTTATGTTCTAATCACATCTTCTTTTGGAACATGCATGGCAAAGGAAAATGAAGTTAGCTTTCAATGTTGAGAATTCCAAGGACAACAAATTAGATGTATTTTAAGCCATGAAAGTTTGAAATGCATTACAAATAAAATTTACAAACCCGTTTGTTGTCCCCTCTCCAACAAAAAAAGATAATTTGCATTTACGGTTAGGTTTGTAAGACTATCGGAAAAATAGATCGGATTGGACCGGACCGATAGTCTTATTAGTTCATCTCGGAGTGTGGTTTTTTAGATTGGATCGGACAAAGACAGACCGAATGTGTATATATATATATATAAATATTTTTATATGTATAATATATTATTTTATATAGTATATAATTGTATAAGTTAATTATGTAATTTTCATCTGATGGATCACTATTGATCATATATACAATGAAATTATTTAATATTAATTAACTATATATAAAATATTAAAGAGATCACTTAATTTTAATTTGACTAATCTAATTAGTTTTTTGTATTAATTTTTCTTTAAAAAAAAAAGAACAAAGAAGAAAAAAATATTTATGGACCGAATGGATCGACTGGACCAATAGTTAACGGTCCGGTCTGACAAAAATAGACCAAAATTTTCGATCCGTGACCTCCCCAGACCAATTACACCCCTATTTTATGACAGTAGCTTTAAAAGGACAAGTTTTACTTCTGTTTGGTAAGTGAACTATTTTCAAGTATTCTCAGATATTTCTTTCTCAAATACCACTTAAACGTAAAATACTTTTTAATTTTTAATTTTTCAATTTTCCATTTAGTCACATTACAATTTTCTCAAACTCTAAAACAAAATATAAAAAAAATATAACTTTTTCAAGTTTCAAAATAAAAATAATTTTAAAAAATTATATTCAACCAACTTTTTAATTTTATAATATTTTTATCCAATTTTTTTTTTCTCTCAATCTCACTCATTTTCAAAAGATTGCATGGCGTTTACGCACTCTACAACGGTATAAGTGTCCATAACATTACTCAAAAATTAAATATTGTGATATAAATGTCTCTCGTTATAAAAATTCTTTGGACTGGACAATTATAGAAAATCTTATCCAATAGTTCACTGAAACTTGTTAAGTCGACCCTTTTCGTCCTTGGAAGCTTCAATACGAGAGGGATACATGTAGTGTAGGTTTCACAGATGAAAGCAACTGAAATTCAAATCTAAACTGTAAAAGTTCCCTAAAAGAAACTATATTCATCGAAGAATCACACATGCTTCGTCTCCCCAAGTCTCTTTCCAAGTTCGTCACCGGGCAACGTTCGCTTCCGCTCCGTCAATTTCATGCGAGGTCCAGTCGTCGTAGCCATCCCAAGAGCGACGATGAGGATAAGATTCTCAGAAGACGGGAGAATCGAGAGGCTCGTTTACATCTGTACAAAAGCAGGGGCCAACACATCCTCACCAACCCAAGAGTCCTCGACTCCATTGTCCGAAAATCCCACATAAAGCCCACCGATACAGTCCTAGAGATCGGACCCGGTACCGGAAATCTCACCCTGAGGCTTCTAGAAGCTGCCAAATATGTCGTCGCTGTTGAAATTGATAAACGAATGGTGGAGGTTCTCCACAAACGCGTAGCCGAGCGGGGTCTTCAAGATCGTCTCAGTGTAGGTTAACTCGTTTTCTAATTGCTCGACGAAATGCCTAGCTGAAAGTTTTGAGCGCTTGCAGTCAACTACTTAAAGTAAGCTTTTCTTGCAAATGGGTTTTGCAGGTTATATGTAATGACGCATTGAAGACCGAGTTTCCTCAATTTGATCTTGTGGTAGCCAACATTCCGTATGGAATATCTTCTCCTCTCGTGGCTAAATTAGTTTACGGGGCGAACCCATTTAGGAGCGCCACTCTTCTCCTCCAGAAAGAGTTTGCACGGAGACTGTTGGCAAATCCTGGTGACTCAGAGTTCAACCGCTTGGCGGTAAATGTGAAGCTGGTTGCTGATGTGGAGTTCTCCATGGACGTGAGCAAAAGGGACTTTGTTCCATGTCCAAAGGTTGACTCATCCGTGGTTATTATACGTCCCAAAGCTGAAATTCCTGATGTAAATCTGGATGAGTGGTGGGCTTTCACGCGAACCTGTTTCGGCAAGAAAAACAAGACACTAGGTGCTACATTTAAGCAGAAGAGGAAGTTGTTGGATTTGTTGAAACTGTTCACAAAGACTTGCTCAAGCAGTGAAAGTACTGCCAGCGACCACAATTATGATCACAGCAACAATTCTGCTCGTGCTACTGATGATGAAGGGGACACTGATGAAACAGAATATTCATCTTTTTGCTTGGATACGCGGATGAGTATGTTCAGGGAGAAGGTCCTTGGAGTTCTAAATTCAGGTAGTTTTGAAGATAAGAGGCCTTCAAAGCTGTCTAATGAGGAGTTACTGCATTTGCTCGCATTATTTAATCAAGCTGGAGTGTACTTTCATGATCACTCAAAGCCTAGGGATGCAGATAGTGTAGAACTTGCAGCGGTTCTCAGCTTATAGCAATATATTACCTTATCATTCTATTATTTAGTCATCATTGTTGATCTTTCTTTCTTCCTTGTATTGGTAACTGTTCACTGATGGATGTTGCAGACAGAAGCAAGAGTCCTACTTGTCCGTCATTTTGATTCTTTGAATGAGATACAGAGAAGAAATTCTACACCATCAACATTGTCATCTATGTTTGTTAGAATTTAGATGCACCTGGGTCCTCTTCTATTTTTGTCTGGAAGCACAGAGCCCATCACCAAACATGAAAAATGGCCTAATCATCGAAACAAACCTGTAAATTCTTTCTTTACCACCCTGCAGTTAACGAATTTAATGAAGTAATTACATGGAGGTAATATAATAAGCATCATTGGAGCCCATGTACCTGATTGTATCATCCATTGGTTTACCCATGGCAGCGAGTCATACATTACTCTCGAACTCATAAGCATAGTCTCCATCAATTCTTGAACCTTACCAGATTCATTGGAGATAATCGGCCTTCAACCAAAGTTACAGCTTTCTTCTATTTGTTTTTAAAAGGATCCATGATCTATCAAGGTTATTCTGCATGTTATAAGTTTTGTGTACTTTATTTAAAAAAATTAATAAATCTAACGAATTTCATAAACTACAGCGTGCCACATCTGTTTTTTTTTTTTTTCTTTTTCGTATCTCTCCCCTCCTCCTTCCTCGCTGCCTTTCCCAAACTCTCGAGCAACTCTTCACTGACGTTGCCGCCATAGCCCCTCACCAACGTCGCCGCGCACCTTCCTCGCCCCTTGCCGATGTCGCTGGTGCACCCCTCACCTTCCTCGCCCCTCATCGCAGCCCAGTCATCTTCATCGCCTCGTCATCAACGTCGTCGTCATCGCTCCTCATCGCCAGGTACGAGATCTCTCTCTCTCTTCTCTCAATCGGGACTGAGGAGGTGGGGAACGGGGCGGGGGAGTAGGAGGAAAAAAAAACTTAACTAGCGAGCACTCTAGTACGTCAGTTTATGGATCCTTTGTGGGATTCCTTTGGCGTAGCATAACTCCAGGATAAAAACATATTCTCCGTCCTCACAAACATGAATACTCATCAATGCCGTCCACTTGATAGTTATCTTATCAGTGTCGTACACGTGGGATACCAATCAAAGTGGCCTCACGTAGAACACCCTCATTTTACCATGTTACTGTATCGTTGCTTTTATAAAGTCATAATATAATTTTTTATATTTTATATTTTAAAATTTAAAAAAATTAAATTATTTATTTTATTTTATATAAAAATTTAAAAAATTTATAATAATTAAATGAGATGAGATGAAATTTAATTTTAATTCTAACTATTTTGACGTTAGGTCTTGCTAAACTGTTTTTTCCTCTGCCCATGTGATGTAGGAAAGATTAAGGTTACGTTTGGATGTTAAAGTGAGTTGAGTTGAGTTGAGTTGAGATGATAAAATATTGTTAGAATATTATTTTTTAATATTATTATTATTTTAGAATTTGAAAAAGTTGAATTGTTTATTATATTTTATGTTGAGATTTGAAAAAGTTGTAATGATGAGTTGAGATGAGTTAAGAGATGTTTGTCATCCAAACGAAGCCTAAGCTTGTACATTTGTCAAAATTAAATTTTTACTAAAGAGGTTGATAGATTTGAGTAAATGTACATTTGTCTCTTTGAAATTTTTTGTAAATTTCTCATTTTAAAATGTCATCGTGATTGGTGCTGCAAGTGCAAGGGCACTCGGGCTTGTTTGGATTCGCAAATCATCTCAGCTCATCTCAACTCATCTCAATTCATCTCAACTCATCTCACTACTATTCATTATTATTCAGCAACTTTAACTCACAAATCTCACTACTATTCACAACTCATCTCATTACTATTTACAACTCATCTCAACTCATCTCAAGTCATTTTCGAATCCAAACATCTCCTAATCTTACTATGAATATTTTACTCTATTTTAAGATGAAAGTGATTGGGCTGGATCATTTAATATGCAGAGCATACCATCATCTGCTCAAATTTGAATTTTTTTTTAGGCAGTAGGAACGAAGGCGGACGTCTGTGATACCCAAACTAGGCAGTAGGACTGTAGGAGCCCAACATGTTGTTGGCAACACGAATCTCCGTCACCAGCTCAATTCACTCACTCCTAAAGCGCACTCCACGTTCCCTTTCGTCTCCCAAACAATCCCTGAGCAAATCCAGTGCCTGTCAACTCTGGTCCTCTTCTTTCTCCTTCTGCACTCGTAGCCTCCATAAGTCCACCTCTACCGCCCCTTCACTCTCTTACTCTTGCTCTTCTCTCTCTGCCCCATCGATGGCGGCCGCTGCTGCTGTCGACCCACCACCCATCGGTGTCAACCCTCTTTTACAAGACTTTGAATTCCCCCCGTTCGATGTCGTCGAGGCCAAGCACGTCTGCCCCGGGATCCGTGCCATCTTGAAGAAGCTTGTATGTTTTGTTTTATTTTGATTTGCTTGTTTTTCCTATTATGTTTTGGTTTTACTTATAAAAAATGTTTTGATTTCTTGGTTTTTAAAAGTTTTTTTTGTCTTTCTGGTTTTCTTTTTGTTGTGCTTATGGGCTTTGGGTTCTCTGCCTTCTGTTCAACTCTCTGAATTTCTAGTGTCAACTGAAATTTGTTTTTGGTTTTGATTATTTTGTTATGTTTTAGACCACTTCCAGGGTTTTCCCTGGTAGTTTTGAGCTTTGTCGTGGTTTGGTTACTGAGAATTTAATTTAATTTAATTTCTTTTTAATAACTGGGTTTTGCAGGAGGAGGATTTGGTAGAATTGGAGCGCAGAGTGGAGCCTTCATGGCCGAAGTTGGTTGAGCCATTGGAGAAGATTGTAGACCGGTTGTCTCTGGTCTGGGGGATTGTTAATCATCTCAAGAGTGTAAAGGATTCTCCTGAGCTCCGTTCTGCCATTGAAGAAGTTCAGGTTTCTATATGTTCGTTTACGAATATGCTGGCAGTTGCTGTGTCATGTTAGGTGTAAAAACTCTGGGTTTTTTGTTCCTTAAGAAAGAAAATCATAAAACTAGAATTAAAACGCAGAGATCCATGTTTTAGGATTCAATTTCTCCTTTGTAATTTGTGAGTGACTAAGCCATAAATTTGTTTCGTTCCGGTATTGGGAAAGGATCCAACTATTCCAGCCATACATCATCTTAGTCTTGACTCTAAGAAAGAAGCACCATATCGTATTTTTAGCTGTAGGGTTTCTTTATAGCAGTTTCTTTTTCTTGGAATGCTCGAGCTTTATTAATGAAATAGAAAAACATTACAGTATAAACCTCAGACAATTTAGACTGAGGCAATAGAAACAAACTCCAATGATTCTATACAATAGAATGCAATTTTGGCTGCCTGAAATGAGAGAGACCAGAATTATCTGAAATAAAAATCCCCTTAAGATGTTGTGGAAGGTGATGAACAGATGAGAAGGCAGCAGATACACCCAATCGAGGGATATTAATAGTTCTTTGAACTTGATTGGATTTGTTTCTTGTCCATGAATTTGTGCCTTCTTTTTCCTTGTTACCATACTTGTTAGTTAGTGCTAACATTGTTTACTTGTGGTTCGCAGCCCGAGAAAGTTAAATTTCAGCTGAGATTGGGACAAAGTAAACCAATTTACAATGCGTTTAAAACTATCCAAGAATCTCCTGATTGGCAGTCACTGAACGATGCTCGTAAACGTATTGTGGAGGGTGAGCATCTCAAATATCTTATATAACATGTTTAGTGGAGAGGATATATACCTTTTTGTCTCTTTTTACTCTATTTGGTTCTAATCTTATTTGGTAGAGCACTTTCACTGGTCCATAAATAAAGAAAGAAAGTATCACGTGCAGGATATTTTCTGTTGAGGGTGCAATATGTCTGTTTTAATTTGTGGGAAATAGCCTCCATACTTTACTTATATAATATATAATATAATAATATTATATACATATATATATATTATATTTTCTACTTTACTTCCTGTATACATAGGCTTTGCCTAGTTTCATTCGATCAATAAAGATTCTTACTTATCAAAAAAAAAAAAAAATCTGTTTTCTACCATGTTTGGCTTTAAGACTTGTTGGTTTGGGTTGCTGATTAGGTTTTTGGGTATGCAACTGATTGAAAAATATATATATATATATATATATATTTTATTCTGGAAAGTAACTAGGCATAGTTTTTGTTTTAACTATATTTATTTGTTTTTTGTTTTACCATGACTACATATATGTGTGCCGGTTCTGTCTAGATTTCTTATTGTAAACTTGATTCACTTTATGATTTGTTTTTTCTTTCTTTAATTTTTTAAATGAGGTTATTTGGTAACCCAGTTCTGTATTAAAACTAGATCACATGCAGTGTAATTACTAACTTAATTTTATCATTTCTACATGTTTTGGGTTCAACTTGATTTCTCTGATACTTCACAGTTACTTTCCTGTTTTTCCCATGCAGCCCAAATAAAGGAAGCGATTCTTAATGGTGTTTCTCTCGAAGATGATAAAAGGGACCAATTTAACAAAATCGAACAGGTTTTTTTTTTTTAAGTTACTTTTCCATTTTGAACTTCACTGTTTCAACTTTCATCCAGTAGTTAGTTTTTTCTTTGTGCAAAATATAGAGTTTTATGTTATTCTGCAAAACTGCACATAAAAGTTGCTATTTCTCTCATAACAAAATGAGGTAATGGTTATCGTCTACAAACTGAGGATGGGAAAAGGGTCATGTGCGTGCTGAAGAATTCTTGATTATTGCTTTGGCTTCCGCCTTCATTGGAAGTTGGCTTAGTAGATGTCAAGTTATTAACTATATGACATGGACCAAATAAGGCTGGTGGTGATGATTCTCATCCTCAAAGTTTAGTTTGCCCCTTGGCTTGGGCATCACTTGCTTTTTACCTCAAATTCGTTTCAGGAATTGAAAAGATTATCTCAAAAATTTGAGGAGAATGTTTTGGATGCCACAAAGAAGTTCGAAAAATTAATTACAGATAAGAAAGAAATTGAAGGATTGCCCGCAACTGCACTTGGATTGGCTGCACAAAAGGCAGTGTCTAAGGTATTCCTTGTTGGAATCCATTTTATTTTGCTTATTTAATGTATGATCCATTCCTAAATCCTGCTGGATTGGTTTTTCTGTGTCTTATCTAGAATTTCTGATGCATCTGTGTATGCCACCAGGGTTATGAAAATGCTACTGCTGAGAATGGGCCTTGGATAATAACATTGGATGCTCCTAGTTTTATGTCTGTTATGCAACATGCTCGAAATCGGTCTTTGCGTGAAGAAGTATACCGTGCTTATGTAGCTCGTGCATCTAGCGGAGATTTGGATAATACAGTGATAATTGAACAGATTTTGAAGCTTAGGTTGGAAAAGGCTAAGCTTCTAAATTACAATAATTATGCTGAGGTATGTTTTAATATAATTGACATCACTTTCTTATGATAGACTTGCTGCATTACTTGTTAAAAAAAAGTGATAGTCTTGCTGAAATATATTTCATCAGGTAAGCATGGCAACTAAAATGGCTACGGTTGAAAAGGCAGAAGAGCTTCTGGAAAAACTTCGTACTGCTTCCTGGAATGCTGCAGTTCAAGGTTAGTGAAGTGTATATACTTTCTTCATGGTTGTGAATGGGTTGCTGTATGTATGATCTATATTTTAAGCTCTGTGTTAGTTCTTGAGAGACTTTTTCGCTAAGAAGTTCTTGAGAGACTTTACTGCTTCAAATAATATAAATTAATTCAGCTATGGTATTGTCTAGTTAAAACTTTTCTGCAGTCTTGGAAACATGGTCCGGTTACTTAATTTTTCATTGAAAATATACTTCATAGGCCACATTGGCACATTAAAACTTCACTCAGTATTAACTTTTGAATGTGTGTTTGTTTATATATGATTATATACATTTTTTAATAGGGTCAGCATATGTACTTACATACATACATAGAAGTTTTGCTTGATGCACTTTTTATAGGTAAAAATATTATTTCCCTTGTTGTTTTATTATCTGAGAAGGTTTTTTAACCCTAATTTTATATGTTCTCGAGTTTCCTAAATGGGAATGTTTCTCAACAAATATCCTTTATACTGTAAGTGCTTGAGGACTAGACTGCATGCTTGATTCTTGCAGATATGGATGACATAAAAAATTTCTCCAAGAATCAGGGTGCAGTAGAAGCTGACAATTTGAACCATTGGGACATAAACTTTTGGAGTGAAAGGCTTCGCGAGTCAAAGTTTGACATCAATGAGGTTGGATCGTGTGTGTTCTTGCATAAGTCTTTGAATGTTGGAAACCCCTAGGGGTTTGCTCAAGTGGTAAAGGCCTTGGTCTTGGTGGTATACTCCCTCCAGATCTAAGGTTCAAATCCTCTTGTGTGCAAACAAATTCTAGGGGCTATCGGATTGGGAGAACTTTTCCTTGAATTAACTGAGATGTATTTGCGGGAAACTCCTTGTCGAGTGCCTGTGCACCCTTGGGATTAGTCGGGACTTTGTTCTTGGACACCCGGTTCCAATAAAAAATAATAATAAGTCTTTGAATGTTGGAACATTCTTGCTTTCTTGCTACTTATGTGTTTCCCCTTTTGATATTCAACAGGAAGAACTACGTCCTTTTTTCTCCTTGCCAAAGGTTATGCATGGCCTTTTTAACCTTGCAAACAAATTGTTTGGAATTGATATCGAGCCAGCTGACGGTCTAGCTCCGGTATTATGTTTTCTTTCTTCCTACTTATCCAAATATATATATATATATATATATATATCTTCGCCATTTTGTGCTTTCTTTTGTGTAACTTGGACCATTCATTTTATCTCATTGATATATGGTTGCTATTTTTAGGTTTGGAACAATGATGTTAGATTCTATCGGGTCAAAGACTCTTCAGGTAGTCCTATTGCATACTTCTATTTTGATCCGTATGCTCGACCATCTGAGAAAAGAGGAGGTGCATGGATGGATGAGGTTGTTGGTCGAAGTAGTGTGTTAGCACGTGATGGTGCCTCTGCAAGGTTGCCTGTTGCCCACATGGTGTGCAATCAAACACCTCCAGTGGGGAAAAAACCAAGCCTAATGACTTTCCGTGAGGTAAACTCGGATACGTTGGCTTTCTATTATCCATAATTTGTAGCCACTATGATGATATAGAATGGCATTGACACACTCGACCTGGTTTGATAGACTCAGGCCGAGTGTGTTTGGAATTTTTAAATGCATGAATGTTTATATGCTTAACTGGATTCACAGCTTATTTATTTCTCGCCTATCTCAATGTAGGCGTTATAAAGATTGTCATTGTCATTGTCTTACGTTTTTTTAATGATATTACCTAGAGGTTTTTGTGATGTCATTTTGTATATGATGGCTAAAGTTTCATTATTTAATAGCTGCCCCCCTTAAAGATCATGGTTCAGTTCTGTTGTATATGCAATGGCTGAATTGGAAGAGGCATATCTGACTCACTCCATTTAGTTAAGATTAGGGGTTTTGGTCGTTCAATTGCTAGAATCAGGATTCAAAATTAAGGGGAAATCATGTTTGTTATGCAGACCTGGTGTTGTTTTATTTTTAATCTGATGTGCATGTTCCACTTAAGTGGTGTGGTTGTAGCCGGGCTTGAGTTTAGAAGAACTCTTTTCATTATAATAAAATCTTTATCTTACCCATAAAAAAATTGTTTTCAGATTATGTGATGACTAATTTGCAGGTTGAGACTGTCTTCCATGAATTTGGTCATGCGCTTCAGCATATGCTGACCAAACAAGATGAGGGTCTAGTTTCTGGTATCCGGGGGATAGAGTGGGATGCTGTTGAGTTACCTTCTCAGTTCATGGAAAACTGGTGTTACCACAGGTAAATATGTCTTCATAGATCCCTCAGCTTGGGCATTAAAATGTTCATGACCTCTCCTTTTATTCCTGTTCCCGTAACAATCTTAGTTTAAGTGCCCAAATGTAGAGCATTTTTTCCTGTAATAGTAATATCCTCTGACAATATGCAAGGTCATTAGCACTTTAATTCTTTATAGTTGCATCCTCATTTATTCTTATGAAAATTAGTTGTCTTAATATATTTATGTAGTATTTATTTTTTCTGATGGGCCTGTAGGGATACTTTGATGAGCATTGCAAAGCATTATGAAACTGGGGAGAGTCTTCCTGAAGAAGTATATTTAAAGCTCCTTGCGGCTAGGACTTTTCGTGCTGGCTCACTAAGTCTTCGTCAGGTCAGTGCATTTGGTCGGTGTTATTCTTTAAACTCAAGTCTAATGACTGGTCAGGCTTGGGCATATTCATCTGTCTGTAGATATTTTATATGTTGGTTGAAGTATAATTGGCTGAAATAAAGAGAGATGAACTCTCTATGAAAGGTAGGGGAAATAGAAATCGTGGTGGATGTTGAAATAAGGGGTTTGTAGAAAGGACTAGAAAAGGGGAAAAACTAGGCTCCCTAGCCCATACTTCCTTTTTGGGGCTTAGTGCTTGTCATGTTAACGCCTGTTTCTTGTGGTTACTGTTATGTTTCTCCCCCAAAACCCACCCCACTGCACCCAAACTTTCTTTTCTGAAGTTTTTACTTTGATCAAAACATAGGTTACTGTTTCTCCTGATATGTCGTCTTGATTGTAATATTCCATACTCATCGAAGTTTTAATATAAATCCATGTTTCTCTTTCTGTGATTATGTTTTGAGGACTTAGGTAATGGTTCCAAGGGAAATAAATTAATTTTCTACGTGTTTGCGTACATCACCGGTGTTGTGATTTCTTTGCAATTTTATTATATTTTTGCAGATAAGGTTTGCAAGCTTGGATTTGGAGCTGCATACAAAGTATGTTCCTGGTGGGACAGAATCCATATACGATGTTGATCAGAGGGTCTCTGAACGAACTCAAGTGATCCCTCCGCTAGCTGAAGACAGGTTCCTTTGCGGTTTCACCCATATATTTGCAGGTTTTTTCTCCGTCTGGTTTACATCGACTTTCTTGGCATCATTTTTACTTCTCTAGCTGCAATCTAACATTTTGATATTTTTCTTTATATATATTTTTTGTGAATATTAGGAGGATATGCAGCTGGATACTACAGTTACAAGGTATTATCAATTCCCTGTAATATTCACCGTTATTTTTCTCCTACTGTGGCCCTCATTGAACTGTGGCCTGCGAGCATGTTTGTTACTGATTGCCTATTTTACCTTTTTCCTCCTTTTGAATGAAAACATATTTATGAATTTGGCAGTGGGCTGAGGTGTTGTCAGCAGATGCCTTCTCTTCATTTGAGGATGCTGGACTGGAGGACAGCAAGGTATGTTGGAAAGCTGTCTGGAAGGATAGGTCTCCATAGTTTTGCATCGTACTTTGATTTATTATATACCACGGTTTCATCTATGTATATCAGCTGCAGTTCTAACGCATATCCGTACTGCGCCTAATTGATCCCTGTAGTTGACTTATCTCATCGACGGCTTTCTTTTAGAAAGAGGATGGTAACCCGAAATTTACTAAAGTCCTCACTTTTGGCAGAGGGATATGGTTATGCAGAAACTATGAGAATACAACTGAATATCAGGAAAAACCAAAAACATCAATCAAGGAGAATGGAAATTACAAATGACAATACACAAACTGATGAATGCAAAACCAATTGCAAATGTCTAGATTGCGTATGCCGAGTAAATCCATCTTGTAATCCCCCAGAACATGGTTAGAGAGTTGAGAAGCCAAGAAAAACTAATGGGAAAAATCTACTGCACCTAACTCGGCCAAGTTCCCTTCCAATGAAACATGTTACAACTTGATGTTTATAACAGAACCAAAATGAAGTACATTATCCCAAAGACTACAATACTGCCCTATAGGATCCAGACTACTATAATACTTGGCGCTATTAATGACTTGGTTACATAGTTCATTACATTTTGGAATGCACACTTATGTCACTTAACATGGATCACATAACATCAAGAGTGATTATATATCTTGCAACAGGCTGTGAAAGAAACAGGGAACAAATTCCGGGAGACTATCCTTGCGCTTGGAGGTGGCAAAGCACCTCTAGAGGTTAGAAAAATAACCTTATTTGTTTTTTGGTGCATTAGATGGCTTTGTCGTAATGCTGAATTTGACATTTCTAGAGTCTATATGATGCACCATAACATAAAAACTTTGTTGCATCCAGGTATTTGTAGAATTCCGTGGACGCGAACCATCACCAGAGGCACTGCTCAGGCACAACGGACTATCGCCGGTCTCGGCCTCTGCATGACATTGTTGTCAGAAACAACATGAAGGCTTGATTTTGTTTGATCTTTCTACACCACACCACCCCAAAGGAAATTCCCAGCATTAAATTCTGGAGCCATTGCCTCTCCCAACTGGGATGATATTGATTGTAAAGGCTGAAATGAATTGCCAATTCATGTTTCTTAGTTAAATATCAATATCATGGACGTTATTTTCTTGTTTCAGTGTAGTCTAAATTGGACCGGATTTCCCTTTCCTTGAATGGAGCATCCTTTGCTCAATAGAAGGATAGGGTAAAATGAAAGAAATGGAAAAGAGGAGAAGTATTGATGACAGACTTGAAAAATTATGGAAGTTGTAGATCTGAAACGATAGGATCATCAAAATAGTTTGAATGAAAAAGAAATTGTATGGGTGGATCAGAATAAACAAAGAGTGTAAGGATTTTCTTACAATTCTATTTTAAATTAAGGATCGTTATGCAAAATTAAAAATTTAAACTCATTTAACAAAGCGGTGTCTTATATTAATTAATAGTACAAAAAAAAAAAAGAATATCATTTATTAAGGCAATTAATATTTTAACTAAAATAAGAAAAGGAATTCCACAGTATTATGATTGCTTGGCTTCAAAGAAAATCAAGGAAAAGCAAGTCAAACTAACCAACTAACTTTACCTGCCGACCCAGCTGATCATCTGGTTCTACTATAGATTTGCTTTTTTGAGAACTTGAAAAGGGATTGGATATTTCCTCTGCTCGATCTCTTCGTGTGTCTCTGAAAGAGAGGAAAAAAGAAGTGAAGGAAGGATGGCCAGGGCAGGAGGGATCATAAACGCGGTGAACGTCGGGATAGCAGTGCAAGCAGATTGGGAGAACCGAGAGTTCATCTCTCACATTTCCCTCAATGTTCGACGCCTCTTCGATTTCCTTGTACAATTTGGTAACCAATTCTATTCCCTTCCTTTCCTTCTTCTGCAGTACCGGATTTGCTGATATGGGATTGATTCGAATAGCACGTCCCTCCATTGTGGATTGCATTAATTTTTACACCATAATTACCCCATTACATGAATGCCCACAACCATTTTGTGATTTTTGCTCTATCCTGTTATAGTATCAGGTTTTGCGGGGTTGGTGTGGTGTTATTTCATATTATGCTTCTTGTACTCTTTCAGAGGCTACAACGAAGAGCAAGTTGGCATCATTGAATGAGAAGCTTCACACGCTGGAGCGTCGTCTTGAACTGCTTGAAGTCCAAGTGGATACTGCATCATCCAATCCCTCTCTCTTCGCTACATAATGTTTATCGGATCATGTTGTTGTTGCAGCTGCTGCTGCAATACGGCTTCTCTGTAGACTAGCCTTATCTTGTGTTGTAACACTCTTTGAGACTAATTTTCTCGAGTTTTTTCATGCTTCTATATCATGATCAATGTGTGAGGTAGTTAGAAATTATATTCTTTGGCTGTAGCCACTTTGAGTACATAAATACGCTTTAAATACAGAATGCTATCTTTAGGATCTTCAAGCCACCTTTAGAATCTTTGAATGGTGCAGATGTTTGTTTATAGTAAATTCAAGGTCATATAGATGTTTCTTGATAGTAAAATAGGAGTATATTATGATAACTCAAGCATTATGCCAATGAATTCTACTCCAAATGACCGATCCTCTTAATGTAAGAATAGCGCCATGAAGAATGAGTTCTGGATTCTATGTGACTTGTCAATAATAATAGCAATGATACCCAATAGTATATCGTCTATAATTGAGCTTAGCTAAATCAGTTTCTTCTGTTGGTTTCTCGAATGATTAAGATTTGTCTATGGTTCCTCATTCGCCACTTTATCCAAGCTGTGCTCTTTTGTGTCTTCTAGTCCTTATAACTCCTATATCATGAGCCCCATCTCTCCTTTTGTCTGTAATTAATACCACCTCGCCATCTAAAGTTTATTCATCATATGGCCATTGTGTCCGACCTTTGTTGTTTTTCCATTTGGTTTTATAAGTATAGGCGTTTTCTTGTATGAAAAGTTGTGGCTAATAATACATAAATTCTTTTTGGTCCATCTTGATTCAGTTTTAAGAGTTTATTGTACTTGGTTTTGAAATGCCTTTTGTTACGAAGCATCAAGTTTCACATTGGCAGATTGTTGATTAATCTTTTTCTTCTAATAAAATATCATATACCAGTACTTTTCATCATGAACAACTGCTGAGTACCATGCTGTGGCTACATCATTTTGTCAGCAATTCCATATGGTTAAGGGATGAAACTCTTTCTAGACATAAACATTCCTGTTGATGGTCATGTCTGATCTAAATTTTAATTTCGAGTTTTCGTAATTTTTAACTTCTTAGAGGGTATTCACTGTTCGTTCATAGCATATGACGTCTAACCCCAACTACCAGCTCAATATATATAATTTGTGGATGGGGACAACCCTTAGTTACTGAATCTGTTTACTCATATGTTTTATAGAGTTTCTTCTTTATCTTATATATCCATGCGTGTATAACCATATATATGGTTTCTTTATTAAATCACGTGTAAGAAAATGTCTCATAAAAACAAAGCTACCAATTCCAGCTCCTGCTCTTATAGTTGAGTGAGTCATGCAGTACCTTTTCCGTCCAAGTAGGGAGGGCTTTAGTTCAACCCATGTTTTCTGGGAATGGGAATTGTTACCTTCCCCAAGTAAACTAACTACAAGAATAGGACCATTTGATTAAAGAGCAAAAAAGGGTTGCATTTTCTTTTAAACCATTCGATATAGATCCAGCAAGGTGTAAGCACTGGGGTAGTATTTTGTTCCATAGTATATGGTGGGACTTGTTGATTTGATTTGATCAGGTGATAACCAGGCAGCACTCCTCTCAACTTATCTCATCTAATCATTACAATTTTTTCAAATTTCCACACAAAATAAAATAAACAATTCAACTTTTTCAAATCCCAAAACAAAAATAATATTAAAAAAATATATTCAAATAATATTTTATTCAACTTTTAACTTAATCTCAACTTATCTCATCTCATCTGCAAAAACAAACAAGGCCTTAATGAGTTTAAAATGCACATAGAATTTGATTGTCATCTCATACTCGACAAGATACAAGCTGGGGTCATTTTGACATTACATGTTGCTTCAGAACATCAAATTGCTAACCAAACCTCTTTCTTTTTGTCCTTTTTACTGATTTTTTGTCCAAGATGGGTGTATCTAATATCTACACTCCATCTTGAGGGGGACCATTACAATTGTATTGCATTTTGTATTTTTGTATTTTCTATATTTTCTGTACACGTGAACTTGTTAGATCAGTTAGTTCAAAGTCTCTGTTAGACTGTTTCTTAGTATTAAAAGCAGAGCACTTCGTATCAAGTTTCATTCAACTAATAAGATTTTGCCTCTCTCCAAGCTTCCAAATACTTCCATTGCTAAGGTTGTAATAGTAGCCATACGTGGCTTATGATTTTTCTTTCTTTTTTGTTAAAGGTGGTGTAGACTGTAGAGGAAATCATTCATGACATGAAAACAGAACCACTTACGCCTATACATGCACACAAATTTAATTAGTGTATGTACATAATCCTGGTGTGTAAGAAACTTAAAAAGATGCATCATTTTTTTTTTATGACATTAGCTCCCACAGCAAAGCTAGCCTCGATGCTTACAACAAATGATCATTAGCATATTCGAAGCAGTTAAAATTGGTTGGTCGGTAACCTATAGATAGAGGCTAAAAACCTTAGCATCAGTCTTTTATTTATGGCAGTCCTGCATAAGACAATGAACTTCTTGAGACTGTTTAATTCAATTGCATCATTCTCCCTTCCAAAACCCACTTACACTTTTGAAACAGTAAATTTCAGTTGCTTATAGCATAAAGACATGCATATCAATTGTTGCCAAGGAAAATATTTTTGACATGTCCATGGAAGCTTATCTTAATTAGCATGAGCATGCTATACAGATCAACAGCTCATCTGTTGTTAAGAAAAACTGTCTGCAAATTTAGCAATTTCAAGATCACACTCTGGTGGCCTCTTTCTTATCTCGTCCTTGCTTTTCTACGTCCTCTGGCTCTTCGACCCAAAACGTAGAACCAAGTAAAACAAAACCCTATATAGAACAGCCCAACCCAACATTATGAGCACTTTCTCCCATTTATCTTGTTCACCGCCTAGAATATTAAGCTTGTCCAGAATCTTATGACCAGACACAATCTCTCCATTAGAGTTTGTTCCAAAAGAAACATCCGTCTGATACTGGTTCATCAAAAGCCCTTCATATGGATATGTCATTGTGGAAATCTTGTTCATCCACTTCCAGTAAGAAGGAATGTCATGGCTATTCAAGAAGTACCCACAGAACAAGAAGAAAAGGGCAGTGAAAGCAATGACTGCAGCATAACCCAAGATATAGTTGGGCACCACCGAGCTCACAAATACCACAAACGAGTTTGTTGAGAGAAGGGCGACGTAGAGAACAATCAAGAAATATATGAAAGGTCCCCGGAGTTCCAAAGCAAACCACACAATAGCTGCATAGACAGCAGCCTGAAGAGCAAGGAAAGGAAGGTAAGTAATGAGACCTGCAATGGTATAAGACGAGGCTCTATATGCATTGTGGGAAGTCTCTCGGATGAAAATGAAACGCTCTTGAATGAAGGCCGGGACGGCATCGTTGGAAGAAAAGAAGAAGAGGCAGACTGTGAAGATGAAGAAGCTGATGCGGTTTGTAATTCCTTGCAAGTCTGGTTTAGGGTTCTTGAACATGGTGGCCATCATGATACCCATGACGGTGAGGACCACTAGTCTTGAGAGGAAAAGCTCAGGTGTACGATAGATGTTTTTGAAGTTGCGGCGCATGAGTATCATAGTCTCCGAGAAGAATGAATTAGCAAACTTTGGGCCCAGATGGTTGTTTGCCATGGAGTTTGGAGCATGATCTTCGGGAGTGAGATAGTCACTTTCATTGACAGTGTAGTCGCTGCTTTGAGGTGTCCTGGCTATCATTTCACTCGAATATTGATCATTATATCCGGGGGATAAGCTGCTTCCCACCATATTAAACACACATAGAGATCAAGCACATGTAAGTCAGAGTAAATCTTACATATTGCAGAAGAGAATTACTTTGTATTCACGGAAAGTCTTACAAAAGTGATTGTGCATGCTGATGCATGTGTTAATTTGATTCTGAGTTGAGTTTTTGAGTTAACTCTTTGTTATGTCAAGACTGAAACTGTCATTTTTAAAAATTTAAATACTAAAATATGAAGGAAAAAGGGTGCTGTAACAGTGCTGGTCTGAATAATTACCTCATGGAGATGGGCACTTTCTGATTAGTCCGGGAAGGAGCATTCCTCAGTACTTGAAGAACTCCAAGGTCGCTAGCACTCCATGACTTTGAATTACTATTATATGAGCTTCTCAAGCTGTGATCATAAGAATAGTCAGCTTGATCAACATTATTTGTTTGCCTCCTTCCTGCCTTAATTCCCATCCGATCACTGATCACTTCTGAAGCCTGATCATGACTGCTGCGTCGTGCCGGAGTCGACGTTGGTGCTACACTTGAAACTGATATATCCTCACCTGCCAATGGCGGGGGCTTCAGACCCGTAAGCGCAAATTTAGCAAGCACCTCAACTCCAAGTTCAGATTGATCATACTGCTGAATCACATCGATCAAGTGCTCGACGGAGTTCTCTCCCTTGGGGACTTTCCTTCCTATTCGTGCTAAATGATGGGCAACATCTTTAGGGGATCCTTGATACATGAGCTGGCCGCGAGCAAGGATTATGAGGTGGTCAAGGAGGAGCTGGATCCTGGATGAGGGCTGGTGGATTGTGAGGATCACAGTACTGCCTGAGCGTGCAATATGGTGCACCTTTTCTATGACGCTATGAGCACTGGTTGAGTCTAGACCTGAAGTTGGCTCGTCCAGGAATAGTAACGATGGTCCATGAATGATGTCCACCCCTATTGATACTCTCCGACGCTCTCCGCCGGACACTCCTCTCGTCCCCTCGTCACCTATATAGGTGTTCCGACATGACTACAACATATGCATGTCCAGTCATAAAAATTCGAGATCAGAAGGCCCGTTGTCTTTAAAAAGAATAGAAATGATGCTTTGTCATAATCATATTTTAAGTGACTTTTTATTTGAATAATCTACTTAAAACATGATATCATGTTAACCGATGTCATCAATGATTATAATAAGATTATTATTATTTTTTTACAATAACAACGAGCAAATAACCGATGTCACTTTATGATTTCTCGATGATACAATAACAACTCAACTAAAATGCATCGACAACTTCTTAATAAAATACTATTTTTTAAATGAAAAGTGTTACAGTTATAAATAAATTTCATAAAAGTAAATTTATAAATTGAATACATGATTTCATATGATACGTTATATCTACTTTACAATATATAAAAGTAGTTTTATAATTTAACATATTACGTCAAACTAAGTGAATTTATTTTTATATGATCTATTTGTGACTAAAAAAATTCTCGTTTAAATTCTAAAGGCCTCAATCAAAATAAAATTTTTGAAAAATATTAATTTATTCAATAGCTATATAGGAGGTGTCAAGCAGTTGTTATTTTATAAATATTAATTTATATATCATTGAGCGAGCTTGAAACTTAAAAAATGGTCATTTCAAGGTTAAGATCAGATCAAATATGTGGGACATATATACATGCAAGATATATAAATTAGGTTGAAGAAATATTTTAAGAGTGTTGATTACTTACTGATAATCCAAGCTGCTCGATGAGCTTCTCCACACGCAGCTGCTTATCGGCAGTTGAGATTGGACCAAGCCGAAAATCAGCCGCATACATCAAAGTCTCATACACAGTAAGCATTGGGAACAGTTTATCATCCTGCATAATATATGCAGAGGTCCTTTTAATCAACCCGGGGCTCGTTTCCATGCCATCCAAGGACACCCTACCCTTAAGACTCCCAGAAGCTATTCTCCCAGCCAATCCATCCAAGAGGGTAGATTTCCCTGCGCCACTCGGACCCATCACTGCGGTGATGCAACCCTTTGGTGCATACCCAGTAATCCTGTTCAGCAGGTCTACTTCAGCTTGCCTCGTCGACTTCCCTCCTTCAAGATTCATTTTCTTTGTCACTGTATATGTAAGGCTCGAAAACTCAAGCCCACCAGTGAAACTAACTGGCTTTCCTATGTCGATCACCGTCTCACGACGATGATCATCACCGGCAGGAGCCATTTTTTGATCGATTGATCTCCTCTTGAACTATGTGATTGAGAGGGGGGAAGCTAAGAGAGAGACATATATATTAGAGGGAGTTTACTTCTTCTTCTTTTTTCTTTCGGGGTTTTCCAAGTTGGGTGTTTGGGGCTGAAGGAGAATTAAAAAGGACGAGAAAATGTGAGAATGGGATCTACACAGCTGGTTAGACGGTCTCAGGTGGAAGTTCCAAAGTTCTAGTACTCGAGGCTGTTTTGATCATCGGAGTATCCGTTTTGAGACTCTTCAATAGAAAATAAGAAAGAAAATGTTTTCTTGTTTCCTTCATCATCTGGTTGACATTAGCCATGCATGCGTTCTAGCTATGTATTTTATACTTTAATACACTATATATATATATATATTTAAGCATGGCTGAATACCAAATAATAGCATCGGCTAAGATCTAAAGTACAATAAAGAATTTAAGATTGTGTCAAGTTGTCTACAGCTTGTTATCTTAACGGTCAGATATGAATGAATGGTACTATTTGCTAATTTTGAGTAATTTGAATGTACAATACATTAATTTTGTAGTTTGGTGAACAAAATTATAACAGCTTATTGATAATTTAAGGATACAAAATAGCTCTAACATTTGGGTTGGGTTCAACTTCTATCAGTTGTGTCAACTGAAGCATATGCTTAAGTTAAGCTTATCTTGCTCGACTCATTTAAAGTCGATTTGGATTGAGAGATGTAACAAAAATTTAACAAATTTCAACTCATAAATTTCACTATTATTCACAAGAATAAATATAGATAGAAGTCATTATTGGAAGCATCCGTTTTTCACACATGATATAGCATCATCTAAACTACACATATCTCCAAGTGAGTGTTGGGAATAATCAACTAGAAGTAGCCACGCAGTGAATGCAAAGTATGCACTGCTATAATGGCTTTTCTCTAACATTACTCTATTCACAAACCATTTTAATCTCATCTCATCTCTCAATCCAAACTAACGCATTAATTAATTTTGGTGTAGAATTAATGGGGTGTAACAAAAATTTTCTACTCAATGTCACATGATGTTGGTTTAGGATCATATTAAGTCAATTTCAGATTATATATGAGTTAACTAATCCGATTCATTTAATTAAATATGTCAGATCCCTCAGTATAACATTTAACCCTTTTTCTATTTTTATATCTAACCCTTTTCTTTCGACATGTGTGTGTATATATATATATCTCTATATATATAAAGAGCCTATGAAACGGAATTTTCTTGTTTTAAAGGAATATGCTAGTTTTTATTAACTTTCCATCCGTTTATAATAATTACAAAACACAGGAATACAATTGTATTTTCATTTACAATCTATTTATGGCTACTTTTATGATTTCTGTTGGTTTCTATTCCACTATTAATATATTTAAATATGCTAATAAAGCAGATTTATTATAATAATAATAATTATGGATTCAATTTTCAATTTAAAAATACGTTATAATAGGAAAACAGATTTATGTAGATTTGTCTTTTCGTATTCATTATAATAGGAAAACATTATAATAATTTACAAATTAAAAGATGTTACGTGCCTGAGGCACGTATGAGCAGTTCAAAGTACTAATATATTTTATTAAAATAAAAATAAAGTACATATATCTTATTATTTTATTACTAATATATATCTTAAAAGTTATTGAAAGATAGGCTATTTATAAATTATTATAATGTTTTCCTATTATAATGAATACGAAAAGACAAATCTACATAAATCTGTTTTCCTATTATAACGTATTTTTAAATTGAAAATTGAATCCATGATTATTATTATAATAAATATGCTTTATTAGCATATTTAAAGATATTAATAGTGGAATAGAAATCAACATAAACTATAAAAATAGTCATAAACAGAATGTAAAAAAAAATACAATTGTATCCCTGTGTTCTGTAATTATTACAAATGGATGGAAAGTTAATGAAAATCAACATATTCCGTTAAAACAAGAAATTTCTGTTAAAACAAGAAAATTCCGTTTCATAAGCTCTTTATATATATAGATAGATATATATATCCTTGTATAGATACTTGATAATTCAAGGATAAAAGTAGGGCTCGCAATTCGTAATGTGTTTTGAGTTGGGCTAAGAAGTTCAGGTTATATATAAGGTGAACGTTAACCCAAGTCATATACATGAGTCAAAGCCTAACACCCAGCCCGCCAATCTTGCATCGTGAGTTGTTATTAGGGATGTAATCGGTTCAGTTTGGGAGTGGTTACGAATCAAAAATTTTGGTCTATCATTTTTGCTGGATTGGATCATTAGCTATCGATCTATTCGGTTCGTTTCAATCCATAAATATTTTTTTTTCTTTTTTTTGACAAAAAAGTTAATACAAAAAGTTAATTAAATTAATAAAATTAAAATTAAGTGATCTCTTTAATATTTTATATATGATTAATGAAAATAAATACTTTTATTGTATATATAATCAATGGTAATCTATTAAATGAAAATTAAATAATTAATTTATACAATTACTATATAAAACAATAAATTATATATATAATATTTTAAATACATATATATATATATATACACTCGATCGGTTTCGGTCCAATCTGGTCCAAAAAAACCACACCCTGAGACTTACCAATAAGACTATCATTCCGGTCTAGTCCGAACCGATATTCTTACACCCCTAGTCGTAACAAGAATTTTCTACTTTAAATATCACAAGTTGGGTTAGAATGTCAAGTCAAATTTAAATCATATATTAGTTGACCTTAATCTGAAAGTAGAGGCATTCACCAAAACTAAACCTAGCGGATTTGCCTCTTGAAAAATCTGCAGTTGAATGCAAGTGGGTATACAAAATTAAGGCTCGTACAGATAAATTGGTGGAGTGATACAAGTTTCGCCTTGTTGCTAAAGGTTCTGCCCAAGAATATAATATTGATTACAAGAAAGCTTTTGCATATGTTGCACTATTTACTTATGTTAGATCTTTGCCTATATTTGTTGGAGTTCACCGATAGTAATTACTTCAAATGGATGTCAATAATGTCTTTTTGAATGATGATCTTATTGAAAAAGTATATATGCAAGTTGTAGCCTCCACCTGGATATGAGCAGCCTCCTCACAAAGCCTACTGCCTCGTCATGCTCTTTATAACTTTATAATCTCAAGCAAGCTCCTCGTACATGGTTTTTAAGTTTTGTGATCACTCAAGTTTTGTTCCTAGATCTTATGACTCTGCATTGTTTCTATGGACCACTAATGCGAGTATTCTTATTATCATCTTTCTATATGTTGATGACATGATTATCATCGGGAATGAAATTTCTGAGATACAACGTCTTAAAACCTTTTTGAGTCAAAATTTTGATACGAAGGATTTGGATAGATCCAACTACTTTCTTGGACTTGAGGTTACTTTTGGTACATATGGTTTTTACTTTTCTCAATCTAAATATACTTTAGATTTGCTTTCTCGGGTTGGTTTGACTAACAACAAGACTGACAACAACTATCTTGGGACCAATGTCAAGCTTCTTGCCACCGATGTTGAGCCTCCTTCCGATGCCGCTCTCTATAGGCAGTTGGTTGGTAGTCTTATGTATTTTACTGTCGTTACACGACTAGATATTTTCTATGTAGTACATTTGGTTAGCCAGTTTATGAGTGCTGCTTGGTATACTCACTATGTTGTCGTTCTTTGTATCTTGGGTTACATTAAGGGAACTTTGTTTCATAGACTTCATTTTTCTTCACACTCATCCATTGAGTTTTGGCCTTATTATGATGCTGACTAGGCTAGAGATCTCCGTGATCGTTGATCTACCACTGATTATTGCTTTTTACTATGGACTTTTTTGATGTCTGTTGTTACTCCCTCTAGTACAAAATCTAAGTATTGTATTCTTGCTGACAATACATCTGAACTTTTATGGTTATGTTGGCTTTGACTCATATGGATGCTCCTCTAACGACTTGTTCTCTCCTTTATTGTGACAATCGAAGTGCCATACAAATTGCTCATAATGATTCTTAAAATAAGTGTATCAAACAAATCAAGATTGATTGTCACTTCATTAGACACATATTCGGCAAGCCACCTTGCTTCTTTGCTCCATCTTCTCTAAAGATTAGCTTGCTAACATTTTCACGAAATCTCATCCACCTAATCGCCTTCATGATCTTATTTTCAAACTCAACTTAACTCCACTATCTAGAGTTTGAGGGGAATGTTGATGTATATTTGATTAGAATACTACTTTAATTAGAATATCTAAAGTTTAAAAAATGAGTTTTGCTACTCATCATCCCACACCACACACCACACACCACACTTATTTTATTTATTTTTACTTTTAGTTTTGCTAAACTAATTGAGTTTTTATACTCATCACCAATGCACCACATGCTTGCTTTGAGAAAAAAAAATAAAAAGATATAAAATCATGTGGTGTGTGATATATGGATGATGAGTAGAATTTTTTTTTTTAAAATATGATTTTTTTAAAGAAACCGTAAACAATGAGAACATATAGAAGATGAAAAATTCTACTCATTATCCCTATATCACATACCACATATGATTTTTTAATTTTTAATTTTTTTCTTTACTAAACGTGTGGTTTGGATAATGAGTAGAATTAGTTTATCATGAATAAAAAAAAGTGAGATAAATGGCTTGTTTAGATAGTTAGATGAGATGAGATGGTTTTGAATGAATTGAATAAAATATTATTAAAATATTATATTTTAATATTATTATTATTTTGAGATTTGAAAAAATTAAATTATTTATTATATTTTATATAAAAACTTAAAAAAATTATAATGATAAGATAAGATGAGATAAAAATATTTCTATATCCAAATATGACCAAAATGGATGAAATAAGCTATTCACAAATAAAATATTGTTAGGACACGTATAAAAGCCTTCTTACATGTCCTTTCGGATTGAACACCCGATAATTATAGTTGATATTTTTTTTTAATTTTTTAATTTTAAATTATAGTTGATACTTATTAATTAAAATTATATATATATTTTTTATTTCTTTGATTTTTAAATTCTTTAAATGAAAATACCTATTCGTTTAACATTTCAATTAAAATAATTTAGGAATTTAAAAAAGAAAAATGAAAAAATTGCCGGTCATGGAACGAAGTGTCAAGTATTATGATCTAAGGTCGATATGGTCCAAACGTGGAAGTCAGCCATTGGACAAATGGCACTGCCTTGCAGCCCACGAATTGTTACCAGTGTCTGCACTTTCACAACTCTACCCTCATACCCCCCAAACGAACAAAGCTTGCACAAAGTTAAAACAAGCACCTAATTCCTGCAAACCATTAGGGCTAAAATAGTCATTACGTCCGGAAGCTACGACTCAGTTAAACCCTCCAATCCAAAACCCTATTTTTGTTCTTTAAATACCTTTCGTTAAAGCAAGCACCTTGCACAAATTCTGCGTCTCTTATTTTTCTTGCTCCAGAACCCTAGTCATATACCCTCAATCTAGCTAAGGTTGAAATCGGTAATGGCTACTTCTCTGCTTCTTCGGACGCTAAGGCATCAAAAGCTTCACGCTTCTTCTTTAGCTGCCTGCGGATCCGTAAGTTATCTTTCCGTTCCGTTGTTTTCGAATATAAATGATTGTGTGTAGCATAGTTCAATAAATTGAAATGAAGCTGTGATGGACGTGTTGTATGTGTACTTTTGGGGTTTGGGTCGAACTCTATTTTAGCCTTTTTTAGCTTTCGTTACTTTGGTGGTATGGTTAGGAAAACCAATGTCTAGTAATAAGCTTGATGGATTTGTTTCTTTATGCTCGTAGTAGAGTTCAATCTGAGAATATGTGGATTCCATTATTGCTCAATCTGAGGATGACCTTTTTGAAATAGACTCATATTCGTTTGCCATTCCGTTTGACTTTTTTTATCAAGACAACCTGTGGCTAGAAATACTTGAGGGAAAAGTTTAGTATGGGCGTGATGTTTTGCTTAAATATCTAAAATTTTTGTACTTTCCAAGTCTACCGTTCCTAATTGTATTGTAACAGGACCCGGGGAGGGAAAAATTATGCAGTAGATTATTGTTTCTGGTGTAGTTCTCTTTGATTGTTGCCTTAGTCAGATGATATCAATGTCATGAAAACAAGGTTGTTAATCAAACTCTTAGTAAGTAATCGGGTAAAGGGTCACCAGTCAAAACCATCCAGTCATTGATTGAACGGTAGTTTGTTTTATATTCTTGTTATATTTTTCAACTTTACAAAAGTGGAGAAAAAAGTAAGGATGAGAAAAGAAAGCATCCTTCGTAGTCTATCAGCAGTATTTTTGAGGAATAATGTTTGTTTTCATGTCATTTTTTGGTCTGTCTCGTGTATCTTCAATTATGTAACCTTTTTTTATCACAAAATATAACTGCATGTTTAAAACTTACCCGTTCCTTGCTACTCCTGCCATTTTTTGGTCAGTCTCATGTACCTTTAATTATGTAACTGTTTTGATCAGAAAAACATAACTGTAAATTGAAAAGCTTACCCGTTCCTCGCTACTCCTGCAGTTGATTGGTGGCAGTGCAAAGAGACCATTTGCTGCTTCTCCTTTTGTTAACAAATGGGCATCGTTGACAAGACCTTTTAGGTACATATGTTCTTTTGCCAGTATTTTTGGCTGAGGTTTTTAGGTGTTTTAATTTTGTTTGCCGAATTTGTTTTTGTTTTGATAATACAGCTCTAGACCCATTGGCAATGATGTTATTGGTATTGATTTGGGTACTACAAATTCGTGTGTTTCAGTGATGGAGGGAAAGGTTTGTCCATTCCTATTTGTAACTTTTTTGGTCATGTTTAAAATGCATATTTTCTTCCTTTTAACTTCGTTTTATTGGCAATTTTGTTCTTTAAGTTTTCATTGGGAATCTTAAAAAAGGTTTTGTTGATGTTCTCCACAGACTCCCAAAGTTATTGAGAATGCTGAAGGTGCTCGAACCACTCCATCAGTGGTTGCCTTTGACCAAAAGGGGGAGTTGGTTGTGGGAACCCCAGCCAAACGTCAGGCTGTGACCAACCCATCAAACACATTTTTTGGTACCAAACGTCTGATTGGGAGACGTTTTGATGACAGTCATACACAAAAAGAAATGAAGATGGTGCCTTATAAGATTGTTAGAGCTCCCAATGGTGATGCATGGGTTGAAGCCAATGGACAAAAGTATTCTCCAAGTCAGATTGGGGCATTTGTTCTTACTAAGATGAAAGAAACTGCAGAGGCGTACCTTGGTAAAACAGTGTCTAAAGCTGTGGTCACTGTTCCTGCTTATTTTAATGATGCACAACGACAAGCAACAAAGGATGCTGGAAAGATTGCTGGTCTAGATGTTCAGAGAATCATTAATGAACCAACTGCTGCTGCCCTGTCTTATGGGTTAAACAACAAAGAAGGTCTTGTAGCTGTTTTCGATCTTGGAGGTGGAACTTTTGATGTTTCTATCCTGGAAATCTCAAATGGTGTTTTTGAGGTATGCATTTTGTTCTGTGTTTGTTAGGTTGTTTCTTTGTAATAAAGTAGTTGGCTAACTGTATTTTTAACAGGTCAAAGCCACAAATGGGGATACCTTTTTGGGAGGGGAAGACTTTGACAATACACTCCTGGAATTCTTAGTGAGCGAGTTTAAGAGAACTGATGCAATTGATCTCTCGAAGGACAGGCTTGCCCTGCAGAGGCTTCGGGAAGCAGCTGAAAAGGCTAAGATAGAACTCTCATCTACAAGTCAGACTGATATCAACCTTCCATTTATAACCGCTGATGCTTCTGGTGCTAAACATTTAAATATAACCCTCACCAGATCGAAGTTTGAGGGTTTGGTGGATCAATTGATTTCGAGGACCGTAAATCCATGCAAGAATTGTTTAAAGGATGCTGGGATATCAGTCAAAGAAGTCGACGAAGTTCTGCTTGTTGGAGGTATGACCCGGGTCCCCAAGGTACAACAGATAGTTGCAGAAATCTTTGGGAAGAGCCCAAGCAAAGGAGTGAATCCTGACGAGGCAGTTGCCATGGGAGCCGCAATTCAAGGTGGTATCCTTCGTGGAGATGTTAAGGAGTTGCTTTTGTTAGATGTGACTCCTTTATCACTTGGTATTGAAACTCTTGGAGGCATCTTCACCAGACTGATCAACAGAAACACAACCATTCCTACTAAGAAATCACAGGTCAGTTTATCAACTAAATTCAAATTCTAAAATTTTTTCAGTTGGTAAGTCTATACACACCTGAGTGTTTTTTACTACAAGTTTGTCTTCCATCCCATTTTTATACCATTGCTCTGTGAGAGGACTACATGCTATATAAGTATCATCGTAGGCCATTATTTAAGATCTTGTGGTATTAAATCACCAAGTGTCCCTAAAGCTTGAGTTGATGTGAGGAGGTGAGTTTAAAGAATTAATTTTGATTCTAACACTCATCACATGTGGGTCAGATCTACCTTTAAGCAGGTCTAACACGCAAAATATTTAACTAAAATGAAGGGTTAAAATGGAGTCAATGTTTCAACTTAGGACATCTATTATAATAACATGTTAAATCATCAATACTTTCAAAAGTTTAAGCTGATTGGAAGAGGTGAATTTATTTATCTAATTTATATTATAACACGTAGATGATTTGTTGTATAAAAATTCAAAGATTACACAACCCTTGACTGGGCATGCTGCACCGCCTGTTCTAGGAGACTGAATGGTTAGAAAAAGAGGTTATCTTATTGCCTATTTTATTTTCTAAGTTATTATTTGCATTGAGTGGTTACTTGCCCCATTATAATTGGTATCAACCTGGTAGTATGCATAAATGTTGTGATGCACTTAGATAAGATTTGGTTTGAAAGGAGATTATTTTTGTGCAATTGGGTTTCAGGTCTTCTCTACTGCTGCTGAGAACCAAACTCAGGTAGGCATTAAAGTTCTTCAAGGTGAGCGTGAAATGGCAACTGACAACAAGCTTTTGGGGGAGTTTGAACTTGTTGGTATTCCGCCTGCACCTAGAGGCATGCCACAAATTGAGGTGACCTTTGACATTGATGCAAATGGAATTGTTACCGTTTCTGCTAAGGATAAGTCAACAGGTAAAGAACAGAACATTACAATCCGATCTTCTGGAGGCCTCTCAGAGGATGAGATTGAAAAGATGGTCAAGGAGGCTGAGCTTCATGCTCAAAGAGATCAGGAGAAAAAAGCTTTGGTTGACATTAAAAATAGTGCTGATACAACCATATACAGCATCGAAAAAAGCTTGGGTGAGTATCGGGACAAGATTCCTGCTGAGGTTGTGACAGAAATAGAGTCTGCCGTGGCAGATCTGAGGAAAGCTATGGTTAATGATGACATTGATGAGATTAAGGCGAAGATTGATGTTGCAAATAAATCTGTTACAAAGATTGGAGAACACATGTCTAAAGGCTCGGATGGATCATCCTCGGGAGGGTCTGAGGGCGGTGAGCAGCAGCCCCCAGAAGCTGAATATGAGGAGGTCAGGAAATAGATGGTTTCTTTTGCCAGATTAAATGATACTAGATACACATTTCTAAAAACTTTCGATGATCGTGTGCCTAATTTAGAGTAGACTTTATTTTATAATTGACTGAGAAGATTGGGAAAGCAATCTTAAATTGGCCCGACGGATGTCGAATAAATTTTGATTTCATTTTTGCTGCTCCTCAAAGGTACATTGTTATTATCTTGAGAATGAAAAATATCAAATTGTTGGTGTTTTTTCCTGATTAGTGTAGCTTGCAGTAAAAGTCGCTTATTCCATGCCCCTTTTTTGTCTTGAGATCTGTAGTCAATCTGTTAGCAGGACCTGCTTCTATTACATTATTGATTATTTCACGAGGTTTGATCCAATAAGGGTAATTGAATTTTCCATGAGCTCCTTGATGAAACATTGGCGACAATCATGTTTTGTGTGATAAAGTTATTATTAGAGGTTTCTAGAAAGCTCTAGCATTTGATGATTGACTAATATATGGTAAGCTTTGTTCTGAATTCTATTCCTGTCAGAATGATTGAAATTTGTGGTTTCAGAACGGCTTGTTCTAAGATTCTAGACGTTTTGGCCGCATTTTGCATTGGAATGGATGATAAGGATAATTCAATTCACAAAAAAATAGTAGCTTCGTAATTTTATGTGAAATGGCAATTTGCTAATTTGAATCTTGGATGAGATGTAAGGTTTCTTATCCATATAAAATATGAGAATTTCTTTCCAAAGGTACATCCGATTTACTCCAAATAACAGCATCCAATGGGGGCCATCCATGTAGATCCCACATTTTCTCAATGGTAGACCGCACTGTAGAGGAAAAAAAAAAAAATATCCCCCACTTTCGTCCATCCCATCCCATGTTGAGCAGCTGCAAGCCGCAAGGGAGTATCTTGAATCAATGGCCTGCTTGATGAGTCTCCGTTCTGTACATAGATGGATAACTTCATTTTTCTTAGTTTTATAGAGTTCGTACAACCCATTTTTACCACGATTTTGAGGCGAGGTCAAAAAAATATATCCGATTTTTCAGAGTCCAAACACAACTTCCAAAAAGAACAAAAACACACATCAATAAAATCACAATGAGCCTAAGATTTAACTTTTCAATAAAAATTTGACAAATCCCATTTCCAGAGCCATCAAAAGCTCACTTCAACATGACTTAATGCGAAATCAAAGAGTTCTTATTTTCGAACCCTGACCATGTGGTTTTGATCGGAGGAAAACAGAGCAATTTTTTGCGCGAGAGATCCACTTAACGATAAAGCTTGGCTCAGAGAAAAGGGAAAGATCCAGATGATAAAAATGAGAGAAAATTATAGGATCTCATTTCACACACTGCTAAAAGACCGAAATAGAGGACTGTTTGTTTTCATGAAAGACAGTGAAACTGAGCACGCAAGAGATGAAAAGGGGAGAGGATAATAAAATCGAATCCACCATCGGAAACTCGAATAGATTGAAATGGATTAATTGAAGAAAATGAGCATATCCACTTTCATAGATGGGTGGGAGGGAGTTTTGTTTTGATATGTTCTAATGCAGTGCAGAAGTTTATTATAAGGGAGTTTAATGTGTCAAAATATTATTGGTTGCCGTTAAATCCACAACGTAGGAATTTCCGTTCTAAAGAGGAACTCAATAAATATATGTTGAGTTCGGATGAGTTTTTCAACAGACAAGTTTAGAAAAATCGAAGTTCTTTATTTTTTATTTTCCATAGACCGAATTGAACCTTTACCTATCGATCCAATTCAGTTCATATGAGTTACGAACATTTTTTTTTATTAATTTAGAAGATAAATTAATATAAAAAATTAGCTAAATTCGTAAAATTAAAATTAAGTTAGTTTTTTTAATGTGGATTATGTAATTAGTTCATTAAAAAGATAATTAATTATAATTATATTTATGATGTTAATAATTATTAACTTGGTATTTATATTATGTAAATTGTATTATGATTTTTAATGCACAATGACCTATATTAAAATTTTAACTTTTTATATATAGTTAATGAATAATTGTAATTGACCAGGTACTTCATACTTACTTACAACTTAGGTATTTTACAAAAAATTTACTTAATTATTTTAATTAAGTGTAGATACTAGAATATGTATATTTGCAAATAATATTATGATTTTATGATTTATCATGATTCATATAATATATTAATTAATTGATAACATATTAATAATTATATATTTAACATTTTATATTTTCAACAGTGATACATTAGATGAAAATATTACATAATTCATTTATATAACTATTATAAAAATAATATATATATCTATTTAATTATATAAAAGCCAAATTCTCAATTGTTGAGTTGTCCTTCGTACCATAAAATAAGGGAACGAAAGGGTACAAGTGTGAAACGAGAAGGTGAGTCTGAAAAGAGGTGGCATGGCGCGAAAAGAGATGGAAACCAAGTGGTATGTCGTGAGACACCAACAGTACCGCACTTCTCAACACGTTTCGAATGAATATTTTAATAATATTTTATTTAATTTTTATTTCAACTCATCTTAAACCCCTTAAATACCCGACGAGAAGCTTCAATTATGATTAAGACAGCAAGAAACAGAGTGCTCGAAGCAAAGCAGAGGTGGTCGTGACTGAGTTTAAGATTCTTAGTTTCTTTTGTTCGATTCAAATTTTCATTTTTTCTCAATTACTTTTGAGTATTTTGTGTTGTTGCTGTGAATTCAATTGGTGGGGTTTAGAGATTTTAGCTCTGTTTGACTGCCGAGAAAATGTGACCAAAGATACGAGTATAAGGTTCACACTGGGATTTCTTTGTTTTCAATCCTGTTGAAAGGGGAACAAAAACCTCTCCTGAGCTGAGATAAAAATTCTAATTGGCTTTATGTATTCGTAGTTTTCGTCTTCATAGGAAGTTTGTGATTTTCTTTCATTTTTCTTCCGTTTTCTCAGCTATCAAGTAAGTAAAGAGGAATTTTTTTTTTTTTTCTCGGAAGTTAAAAACTCCTTAGCTGTTCTATTGATTCTTTTGTTTCTGATATGTCAGTTTCACATATAAATTGGATTTCATTTCGAAATTTTACCAAGTCCAATTGAGTTCCACGTAGTTTGCATGCAATATGCAAGTATATGAACTCGGAACCTTTTTCTTTTTGTTTTCATTTCTCTGATTAGTCAATGTTCTATGTTAGTATTTTTTTAATAATATTTATTTCTGACCATTGCTTTTCTTACCGTTGCTCGCTTTCACTTAATTTGAGATTTTGTATACCGTAAATAGTTTGAATCTCTTTAAAGAAAGCGAGATTTTCATGCTTCAATCCAAACTGTTGGGAAAATCAACATAGCAGAATGAATAAAAGCAGAAATAAAAGAGCTCACTCACTCACACAGTGACACCAAGAATTTAACATGATTCGGCAACTGCCTACATCTACAGAAAAGAGCTTCACTAATAAATAGTGAAACACAAGAAAATATTACAGAGGAGGAGGATCACACTCCACTCAACTCAATTCTTTTATTTTTCTCTTAGAGCTCTCCTGACTCTCACTCTTTTCTTTTCTTCCTTAGGTGTATCTGAGACTTTTGCTGGAAGCCTCAATATGTAGGCAAAGATCCTGTATGAATGTATTTAATTTGCATTTAATTGGTAACTGCAAATGCAGTTACCTACTGAGTGCTGAACAGCTATTGTAGGCTGTTTGACATGGACTTCAGCACAAACTGGTTTCATTTGAATGTTAATTTCGTTGTAATTTTTATTATATTATTGTGTATTTCACCAACAATCTTCTACTTATTAAATATTTCCAAAATTATACATAGGTATATATATACACACACATACATACATACACGAGAGAAATATATATTTTATGAATATGAACTTCTAAATCAAATCATGGGAGCTAATTTTGAGTTATGTACTTGAATCTTATTGTGAATTGTAAGTTTTATGACATCATGTGGTTGCTGAAAGGTGGTATTTATTAGGTTAGAATTGAGAGGATGGAGTTGGAGCAAGAATTCGAGTGGAATGAAGCGCAAAACATTGAGATAAGTGTGGACCTTGTATCAGCAGCGAAACGGCAGCTTCAGTTCCTTGCCACTGTTGATAGGAATCGTTACCTCTATGATGGCCCTGCCCTTGAGAGGGCCATCTACAGGTAAAGCATCTGACAATCATTTTTTTTTTTTGCATGTTGTTGCTTGTTTCCATACCATATTATCATGTGTAAGTATGCATAAATCTCAGATTTTTCTGTTACTAATTTCTCAGGACAAAAGGAGATCTAGTTTGTGAGCTTTAGTATGTAAAGGATTATGAATTCCTCCCATCCCATGGTTTTTGCATAATATTTTCTTATGATACATGCAATCTATGCTCAGTACCGACTCTCAACTTTTTAGTACATGCATTTAGAAATAGAAGTTTTGAATTATGATTATGTTGCAGGTATAATGCTTGTTGGCTTCCCTTGCTTGCCAACCATTCTGAGTCCCAGATTTCTGAGGGCCCATTGGTTGTTCCTCTTGATTGTGAATGGGTTTGGCATTGTCACAGGCTTAATCCAGTAGGCTTCTGAACTAAGAAAAAAAAAAAAGAATTTTTAATTTCCTATTTATTCAATTTCTCTTTGCTCAATCCAGTTGGGTTTCTAAGATCTTCTCTCTTTGAGAAATGTTTTAGCCACAAATAAATTATACAAAAGTAAATCCACAAATTGATGTGGCTTGATATGGTACATTAGATTGTAAAGTTACTTTTATTGTAAAATAGATCTAACGTATCATATGAACCCATGTCAGTTTGTGGGTTTATTTTTGTAGAATCTTTTTATGGTTGTAGTAGTTCTCTTTTTCTTTTCTTTACTTTTGTTATTATGGTTTTGTTATTCAGGTACAATACAAATCGGACTGTGAGAAACTTTATGGAAGAATCCTCGACAGCTCTAATGTTTTATCTTCTGTTCAAGGCACTTGTCAGAGGCAAACTGAAGAAATATGGAATACACTGTATCCAGAAGAGCCCTACAACTTCAACCTAACTAGAGGATTCTCAGAACATACCTCTGAGACACTTCCTGGCATTGAAAAATACACTCGATATGATCTGGTTTCAGCAGCTGAAGGACACAGTCCATGGTTTTACCAGGTAATGGTTATAAATAACATTATACTATACTTTTTGGAAGTGTAGTCAATATATTTGGCCGAATTACTTAAAAAATGAGAAATATCTTCAATTTCTGGTGGCTGATTCTTGGATTTAACATGTCAAGTGTATAAGCATTATCAGTTTATGACAGGCTAATTTGATGCCTTACTTTTGAGAGACCTCTCAATTAAATATTTTGCACATTGTTAACCACTGCTTCAACGATGCATGCAGGAACTCTCACATGCATTACACTATGTTTCTGAGGTTTTTCAAAGTTTTTAATCATTTCTTTCACGACAGGTATCCAGACCCCATATGAACAATGATCACTTTCTTGAAGGAGCTGTGGCTAGATATAAAGGCTTTTTGCATCTAATTAAGAGAAACAAGGAGAAGTTCATACGACGTATTTGTGTTCCTACATACGATATTGACCTCATCTGGCACACTCACCAGTTGCACCCTGTTGATTATTGTAAAGATCTCAGTGAAGTGCTTGGAAAGGTTCTGGAGCATGATGTTATAGACTCGGACAGAACTAGAGGGAAGAAGCTGGATGTTGGGTTTTCTGGAACTACCAAGCAGTGGGAATAGACATTTGGTAGAAGGTATTGGAGAGCTGGGGCAATGTACAGGGGCAGTGCCCCATCTCCTCTCACAACCACTCCTTGCTTATCCGACATGACTGGCAAGGAGGTTGTTGCATCAAACGAGTTTCAGAAAGTAATTCAGCTCCCGCAGCTGAAGGTTGTGGAGGTAGTCTCCAATCACCTCTTTCATGTCCTTGACTCTCTGGTTTTTCTCTCTCTTGGACCTTAAATGAAGCCATCTCAGGGCCATGAAGTATCTTGGTAGAGTTTTTTAGAATCAGGAAAATATAAAAAATCCACCTTCTGCTTTGACCATTGGTGGCGATCTTGCCCATTCATTTGATAAAGAGAATTTGTTTTTTTTTTTTTTTAAATATTTGGGTATTATTTTGATTTCCCATTCTCTCTGTTATCAATTTGATGGAAAATAGGATGGAGGCTGTGGCTTGGTCAAGGGCTTTAGCACGAGGTGGCAAAATAAAAATCTCGAATCCTGGGTCCTAATATAAAAAATAACCAGAACAAGAGGTGGCTTATATATATATATATATATATATATAATATAATATAATATAATATAATTTTCTCATATTTTACTGAAAAGGTGATCTCATTGTTGCATGGCATACTTAATAATCATGTTTAGGGGTTCAAAAGCTTATGGACAAGAAATCCATTAATATCCATTAATAGCACTTCAAATAACATTATGATTCTGTTTTTAAAGATAACTCTGTTCACAGTACTTTGCAGCTTGTCTATATTTTCAATACTATTGATTCATTATGCATACTTAACTGCTATTGTATCCGTGTATTAAGCAGGTGCATATGCAACCTGAGCACTATCGTGGAAACCGCACTCATTTTTCCCATGTTTTTTGTTCCTAAATCCTTTTTCAGGTGCTTTTGGAGTTTGTTGCAGTTAAGAACTTACCAGAAGGGCACAAAGGAAGTCTCTTCGTCTCATTTTGTAAGAAACAACCTGATACAATCTTTAAAGCGAATCGGAACCTGAGTATTTTGTCTGAGTCCGGAGAGAAACAGGTTGCTTCTTTTCAATGTGAACCGACAGGAGAGCTACTCTTCGAACTCAAATCCCATTCTACTTCCAACTTACAGCTAAAAAGGGCTCCAAAAGTATTGGGTTCTACTTCACTTTTTCTGCAAGACTTTCTGGCCCCAGTCTCTGAACTTTCAGTTGAAAAATGGTTGGAGTTGGTGCCAAGTTCTAGCAGTGTGATCTCAAAACCAATTGGCCTTCTAGTTGCTGTCTCTTTCACTGTTCCATCTCCAGCACCACATGTGCTTCGCATGGTTTGTCCTCAACTGTTTCCAAAAAGTTCTTGTTTCTTGCCCCTTCCCGGAAAGGTTCGACATGCCAAGAGCATGGTGCATGTCATTGATGAAACTGGTGCAGAGTTGCTCAGCCTCCAAATGAGGTACATTTCTGTCCACAATTACTCGTTGAAAATGGGTTATCACTACCTTCCAATTCTTCATATGTGGTCTGATAGCTCATCATTTATGTGAAGCACACACGAATGTTTGCAAGACTGTATAGCTTATGATTTATGAAAGAAAAATTATTAGGTATTCCTTGAGTATGAATGATGTGGTCCTTGTCCTGTGACAATATTTCATGCCATGATTGAGTTCATGGTTGTGCATGCGTTAGTCAAGCGACATTGTAATTTGCACAGGCAAGCTTGAATGGGTGATTTTATTATTCTTTGCTTCCTATCAATAACCCTTGAGCCAGCACACATGCAGACATTTGGAAGCCCATAAAGATGGAGGCATTCTATCTGAAAGGAAACAAGTAATCTGGATTAGTTTACTCGAAAGAGAGTTCTACATATTCTCGACTAACTAATATATTACATGCTCATCGTTGTAACTTGCCATTGTAATTTAGTGACCCTTTGACGTTGAGGGAATTGACATCTTCAAGTCATTTTATCTGTACAATTGTCAATTATATTTAGAATATATTTTCAACAGAGAATGCTGCTCATCTATAATTCACTGATAGCTTTAGATGCCATAAAATATTCTGAATATTATGATCTTGCTGGTTTGTATTCTACTTCAGGGACTCAAGAAAGGACAAGGCAAAAGAAAATTGCATCCTTTGTAAGGAGGTAATTGGTATCATGGCTTCTGGCGAAACACGCACTCTTGCTGACTTTGTTGGGACTGGGTGGTTTTTGATGGATTCCCATTGGTCCCTTCATTTTCGAAAAAATTCTGGCCATGATGGCCATCTCTTTGAGCTTTCTGGCAATAGAATGGTATGCGTTAGTTCTGATTTCTCATAATCTTATCTTTCTTGATCTTTTACGATTTTTACCAAGTTTACTTCCTTTTGGTAGAATAGCTTTTCATAGTGACAGAACTCCTTGAATGAGATTGCAATTTGTTTTCTTGACCCTGCACTGGGTTTGCATGCAGATCCTATATCTGCATTGTTCTTTTTGGTTTTGGCAATACCCTGATACGTTGCAGGAATATCAACATTTTCCATTGATTTTTTTTTATAGATAGATGTAAATGCTTGTGCTGTATTATACACATTTGCCGAGTTTCTCTAGCATTATGCATAGCATTTACCACGTGTTTGATACTAGCTATTGCCTGAAGGGTAGGTATTGAAGTGCTTCTCTGAGTTTAAACATGATTATTCGAAGGGGCTTGTTTATTTTATCTGTTTATTTTTTTCTTTCCTTTGTTGCTACAGGTAAAATTTTTCCCTGGAAGAAAGCTGGGGTATGAGCCCAATCATTGTGAGAAGCAGAGAAGTGAAAAGGACTTTATGACGGCAGTTGAATTCTCTATGGAAGACCCATATGGCAAGGAAGTGGCACTGCTCGACTTGAAATCTGGAATTTTCAATGTAAGATGGTGACAAGTGCCAAGTTTGTTGTAATGTGTCTGATGTGCTGGCTTTTATTTATTGATTTTCACTTACTAAATTGAATAGGTAAAGGAAGAATGGATGGTGGTGCCTGGAATTACATCTGCATTTATACTTGCTGATGTTTTTAAGAAGGGGGGATATGATGGATTTTCTGTGAATTTAAAAAACTTGGAGATGGAAGGTCTAGCTGAAGAAGCCAATGTGGATATCAATAAGGGAAATGCTGCAATATCTGAGAATGTCAATTTGTCTGGTGGAGGTTGCGGTGGAAAGTGTGTTAGTAGCTGTGGAAATGCCTTAAAGAGTGGTGGCAGTGATGGTAGTGGATGTAGAAACATGGTTAAGAGTGGCGGGTGTGGGAAAATAGTGAAGAGCGGAGGCTGTGGTGGGCGTGGCGGTAGCTTTGAAAACATATCGAAGAGTGGTGGTGGCTGTGGTGGGCGTGGCACTAAATCTGATCACTCCTGCGCTGAAGAACATTCAAAGGAAGCAACCTTCTACTCTAGCAAGGCAGTAGCCGTTTGATGTTTATATGTATCAGGGGAAGATCAGCAACAAGTTCAATCTAAATAATGTATCTGGTGAATAAATAGCTTGATCTTCATAATCATTAAATCCTTGGTTTGATCCTCCAAACACATTTCTTTTTCTAGTATATGCCAAGCCAAACAACATTTCCCTGCCCCTACATGGTTAAGCAAAGCTTAAAAACTTAGAATCGGATTCCAAATGGACAACAAAAGAAATTGAGGAGACCCAAAAATTAAAATCTACCATGCTGTGAATGAACCAAATCAAGAGAGAGAGAGAGAGATATATTTTGCTTAGAGTAGTAATGAAAGTGGAGCAGGAAAAATGTTATTTATTTTCGTTTTAATCATATATAATCCTTCCATTTCTTAACGTGACATCAAATGGTTGAAAGATAAGTTAAAAATAATAATAAAATTTTTAATCATTGAATGACACATTGAAAAATAATAAAATAATATAGTTGATGATAAATAACATTAATTATCTTGTCATAAAATGCCACGTCATTAAATGATTTACATAAACACTAATTTTTAACATGACAATTGTGAAATTCATGTATTCATTACGATTGATCTTTACACCATTCTAAAAGATATATAGATGAATATAAAGTGTGAAAGTGAAATTCTCGTTGTATGTTGGCGACCTCAGGGACAAACACAACAGTTTTTGTTATCTAAGGAGAAATATTTTAACTATAAAAAAAATTATATGAAAATAATCTTACAAATTAACGTGATTTAATGTAATTTATCAAATTTTACTGTATTGTTCAGTCCAGGCCGGCTTTTCCACTAGGCAAGATAGGGCTGCTTAGAGACCCCTTAGTTAAATAAGGCCCCCAAAAAATATTACAAAATCTAACAAAAAATTATAACATATAGAAAAAGAGATTAGTAAAAATAGGCCCAATTATAACAGACAATAATTCACCAAAAAAGGTAAATTATCTCAAATTTCAATAAAATAAAAAAGCCTAGAAAATGCATTAACATTGCAAAATAAAAAAAGTATAAAGTTGTAACTTTAACTAACCGTCACTTACAAAATACATCTCAATGAAATCTATTGTATATTATTATTTACAGATCAATTTAAATTATTTAAAATCATCCTAATATCCAAACACAATCGTAACTTCACTTAGAAAAAATCAATCGTCACAAATTATGAACATACATCAATTTTCTCATTTGACAGAATTAACCTAAATCTCCAACGAAAAAAATCTCTCACAAGCTCTCTTCTTATATGGTTATATCTCTTTGAAACTGACAATTGCTGTTTCATCTCTCCTTTTTTATACTCTTGTATTCCAGTACTCTCTTGGATCCATTGAATCTTGCCCGTAAACTAGAATCCATTGAAGGCTACTTACAACCTCGCATCATAGACTTTAGCTAGCTGTTGTTGACAGAGGTAAAAAAATCAAGAGAGTAAAGACACAAATGAATTGGACTTATGCATTTATATATCAATATGTGGTGCGATTTTCACCTATGTGGATGAAAAAGTATAATATGTGGTGCGATATTAAAGGCTTTATAAATTACAATATTTTTTTTTTATAAAATGTTAATTAATATCATATATATATTGATTGGTTTTAATTAATAGGATCGAGACTTTGTGAAATAGTTAGATGAAGGCTGTTATGTAATTAAAAATTGAAAAATCAGTTTCCATTTGACTAACAAATAGTTTCAATATCATAAGAAATTTGTTTATTTGTTACCAGTTATATTCTACTAAATAATTATTTTTGTCAAGATGAGTCTATTCTCGTATCAGATAGTCTTATTCTCGCAAATTTTCAGTTCCCTTTTAGGCCAAAGCTGCTCGATACACTGCAACTATTTGATGAATTGGATCCCACTCTTGTAACTTTTTGAACAAATTCTAATTATAAGATCGATCCCAAAAATGTTCAGGCTGATATGTTATCTCATAATTTCGGGTAGAGAGTCTCCTCGATTCTCTCTCGAAATGGAAAGTTTTAATCTGAATAGGAATAGAACTTTATTACATATGCTCGTATGAATGTCCAACAATATCATGAAGTACCCCACCAATAAATTAATGTTCCTCTTTTAAATCAATTAGATAATTGAGCAGTATCTCAATCCAATTTTTTTCTTTTTCTTTTTTTTCTACGTAAAATAAAATGAAGGAAATAAGAAAAGAAACTGATGACTATTACAATATTTGTTGGGTTTGTGGAGCCTGATTTTGTTGGTGTGTCGGCCCGATTTGATGATTTGACTTGACAATGATGCGTTATGATTTTTTGGCAGATTTTCAAGGAGGCTTGGGTGTAACACCCCCTAATTACCTATTAGGATTAACCCTTAGTATGAACTTATGCTACCATATTATATTTTTATTGGGATTTATTTATTTTTTCTACAACTCCTTAGTGGTTTAGTGAGCAAGCCCATTAGTTTCGAACGTTATGGGCCCTTAAACTTTAGGCCCTTAAACTTTAGAATGTTATGGGCCAAGATTTAGAAGTTTTGAACCATGCCTTATAAGAGTTTAAGTTTTGGTAGGATAGCCTTAGAAAGGTTTGGCCCAAGTATGAGGAAGGCTTAAGACCTTTTAGGCCTAACTTAGTGTTAGCATTGGCCCATGGACCATTTATGTTAAAGCAAACATTTTTAGCCACATTCTTCTGGATCTTGAGGCCTCTCACGACCTCTTAAAATCTGGACCCAAGGCCTCCCATCAACCAACACCCAAAGTCCATAAACCATGTAACTCCCATTCATGGCCTTTTTAAGCCTAACAAGGCCCAACACCTTGTCTTACAATATTTTCACCCAATTTGAGTCCACTTACACCATACCATGGATTTTCCTCAAGCCCATATTGTGCCCCAAGCTCTTGAGAGTTTTCTTTGGACCAAAAATTAAGTTTGAACTTGGGTTAAAATCATTGATCAAAACTCTACATGATTAGTGATTTTTAAACCATGATTTGAGCTTAATTTTCTTTCTTAATCTTTTTAATATTTTTTATATGAATTTTATTATTTTTATTATTATTATTAATCATTCTTTGACTAAATTAGAAGTTTAGTCCTGATCCCACACATGTCATTAAGAGCAAAAGCATGACATTGCACAAATCCACCCAATCGGCTCACTTATGTACTTTCATGTGCATTGCACTAAAACAACCCCATAGCCACACCAATTCCTCTTTAGAACCAAATCAAGTCTTGGATGAAATTGGTTCCAAGAACCAAATCAAAAACCCCAAACCGATTGCACCTAAAGGCTAGTTGGATGACAGTTGATTGGCATTACTTTTTCGTTGCATTTTTGCTCTTGGCTAAGCCACCACCACAGGCCACCTCCTTCCTCCTCCAATCCCCAGAATCCCCTCACATCATCATGATAAATTTGACCCAAGTCATCTCCTATGAAAAGTCAAAACCAAATGGCTTTTGTGCAAAACCCTACTCGACAACCACCCTCCATTGCACCCTCCACATAGAAAAGCCTTCAATAAGTGACTTGATTTTTGCACAAAACAATGATTGGAGATAAACCAAAGGGATGCAAACAAAAAAAATGAAAATCTGCTCAGTTTTCAAGTCTATACCCGGAGTATCATGGCCAGGCATCATGCCTTGTTTTTTTTTTTTTCCTCTCTTCTTCCTTGCTGCACCACAGCAGCTCTACCACGCTAGCAACCTTGCAACACTTGCCATGATGAGATCATGGCAGTTTAGAAGACTATTAACCCTGCAAAGCATGACACAAGCTGAAGGAAGGCAATCATCATCACCACTGCCCCACTGCATGAATCACAAGTTACCATTCCAAGCCATGACCGGCACCCCTCAACCCCTAATTTCCTCCACACCTCTTCTCTAAGCTCCTATTGAGTTCTGCCAACATAGTTAAAAGGGCTTTATCGTGTAGAAAAGGCTGGCTTACCAGCATTAAGAATTTGATAGTTTATTGTGGTTTGTCTGTGGGGTTAAGGCATTTTCATTGAAGCATGTTTTGGTTTGTTTGGTTGTTAAGGTTTTCCTCCACCACAAGTGAGGTTTTTTAATATAGTTGTGGGAGGAGGTCATCAACATGTGACCTCGTCTCTTATACAAAAAAAAAAAAAAAAAGTACAAAAGAGTAAAAACCAAGTGAATGTTTTTGGAAGTTCCTTGAGTTCTTGAGTTTTTGTGTTGAGAGCTGTAGATTGCCACGAAATTTGTAAGTTTTTTTGCCCTAGATCTTAGTTTACATGCCAATTTGTGATTTTAAGTATTGGAGTAATTTTTTAGATGAATTTAGAAAATATTACCATGCTTAATTCAAAGTCGGGTCATTAAGGGTAGATTAAGTGTTTAAATTATTTTTTAAGTGAGAATTTTACCTATGGCATGTCTTAGAGTTTTTTTTATATGATTTATGAATGTCTTAGAATGATTTTTTAGGGTTTAAATTTGAGGTTGAAAGCACGCCACGATAGATTTTAATTTCTATCTTATGTTGATGATCAAAGCATACACGATTTGGTTAAATCATGCTTAACTTGTGAAGTTTGATTTATTTTACCTAGGCTTCAAATATGAGCATTATTTTTGGATAAGGAGATAAATGCATAATTTACACTTAGACATCAATTAGAGTGCATTCCACGGATTGAGTATGTTTGGGCTAGTTCCACTTTGACTTTTGAAATTCTAAGGGTATATATGATTTTGGAATATGGAAAATATTAGGTTTATGAAGTGTGATTAAATTTGAAATTCGTATGCATATAATAAAAAAATTAGGGTCTTATTGGCAATTTTCAAAAGTCTAGAAGTATTTTTATAAATACCCATCTTTGAAACCTTTTGATTATGAACATACATCTATCTTAATAGTATAGATTCTAACATAGTACGAATTTTATTACAGCCGCTACGATTTTCCCAAACTTAGGCAATTTGTAAGTTGGCTTCTAACTTATATAATTTATGGCCACATTTATGTTATAATTATCATTTTGAGCATGAAATATCATGTTATATGATATATATTGAGTACATGACTACTTGCCTACATGACATGTCACATTTTCTCCATTTTAACATATTGCATATAGATGTAATTTTCACATGAAAGCTTGCTACATATGCACATGTTATGAACTATATTTTTTCAAGTATAGCATGAAAATAATTTTTGTCATGACCCCAAATGTTAGGATGGAGAATTATTCTAGTGGAACTCTTTTGTTCACTCTGGAGTGAATAAAAATAGAATGATAACTTCTGGATTAACGAAGAACATTCAACGATTTTGAATGAGTTACTTTTAAAGAACGTCGGAGCGAAGTCAAATGTTATGACACCTAAGACTGGTGAGTGTATATGTTATGATGTTACGATGAAGTTATGTTATGTTACCAATACATTGGGAACGAGTGTTTGGACAATGTAATCTCAACGTAAGTGGTACTACGATCACCAACAGGTACTCATAGTGCACATGGAGTACTGTAACGATACTATACGTTATGATGTTAATGTTATAATTACATGCCATTTATGATGAAACTTTCTGATGAAATATATATTTTTGACGTTTGAAGTGAAATTTTCTCTGTAAGAAAATGTGGATAAAATTTTTTCTAAAAATGTTGAGGAATATAGATGGGAGACAGTTATGGATTTATTTTTTCTACATATGATTGCATGCATCTCATGTTTATCATTAATCATGTACATCTTATCTCTATGCAAGTTGGTTGTTTAACTTACTAAGATTTCAAGTAAATTTTACCCATTTTGGATCCACTATCAATTTACTTGGAATGATAGAAATTGTGTTAGGACTCGGCGAGGATGGACTAGATAGACATGTGGATCCAATTGATTGAGGTGGAGCTGGACCTCGACAAAAGATTAGATCTCATTTTGTTGTTTAAAACTTTAACCCTTCGTGCATTAGAACACATGAAGCAATTGATTTAGCTATAGAGACTTCTTATCTTAATTATTTATACTAAGATTATGCTACCTTATGATATGAACTTATGAGGTTATGAATGATATTGAGATATTTTAGTTTATTATGGCATAAGTTTTTATTCACCTTATTCCACTGTGGTTATTTCATATTGTTAGATGCATTTGTATGATGCATTGCATATTAACTGTCATGAACGTGGATATGTAATCTTGTGTTGCATGTCTCAACGCTCTAAGTCTCTGTTCCATCCCAAGTGGAGGTTGGGGGCCTCACGTTGAGTCAATTGTGGGTCCAGGGGCAACGTCCATAGGGAAAATTCTTGACACTATTTGTTGTGAGGAAAAGTGTCATACAGAAAATTTGCACGATGTTCGCGCGATAGGTGGCTCGAGCGAAGCTCAGGTAGAGAGTTCGCTCAAGTCTTGTTAGACAGGTAGCTCAAGCGAGCATTAGTCAGAGATCTCAGTCGAGGCATGCTCGACACTTTGGTCGAGCAAATAATACAGAAAAGTGAAAATTAGAGTTTTCGCCATGTGACACCATAATATGTATTTAATGAACAGTTTAGTATGCCCTAAGTGTTCTGAATAGTAAAATTTCGTCCCAAAGTATATTTTGTGATAAAACCCTCTGCAGCTTTGTGGACATAGGCACATTGATAGACCGCGTTAAGTTTGTGCCGTGTAATTAATTTGCTTGTATTTGATTTCACTTGTTCTTTCACAACAATATTACTACTTCTCGATATTAATATATATATATATATATATATATATATATATAAAAGGAATAATGCAAACCAGCATACCAAATTATAAAGAGAAATTGATGAATATTATATATAGTCTCTGAGAAACTACACCATACGAAGATCGATAGACATAGAAACTGCGAATTTAAAACAAAGTCTACATACATGTACGCACGCGTGAATTTAACTGATCAGCAATAACAACTTCTTCGAGCATGATACTATTTATAAGCGGGAAATATTCGTACGTGCATGAAATTACATGCAGGATGATGATCAGCACATAAAGATTATGGATGGGTCGCAGCAACACTCGTCAATTAGGAAACAGCAACAGAGAGCCGCTAAACTGCAAAAAAACACCCAAAACAAAATCATTTTTTTTTAAGATTTAAGACAAAATAAAGCACCTTCAGGAACTATTGAGATGATTCTATGTTTCTTCTATGTTCTTTTTTTTTTTTTTTTTTTTTTTTTAAATTTTGTAAGAGAGAGATATGGAAGTCTAATATTGCAGACACAAGCATGGTGATGGTGAGACATTAATTTACCATCCCTCAAGGAAACCTGGTTCTGCTCTCCTGGGTGGTGCAGCAGCATATTGCGGAGGTGCCATCACTGGGGGTCCTTGATAATAACCTGTAAAGATTAACGCCCGACCAAGTTGACAAAAAATGTAAACAAATTAATTTAGAAAAAATCATTGATTTCATCATATTCTAAGAGGCCAGGAAAATATTTAAGACTACCAATATTAATGCAGAATTCTTCAAAACTGAAACCAAATATGTGAGACTAATTAAGTGAAGTGACAAGCATATATATCGACTCATGCAGAAAAGGATGTAGCAGCATGATGTGCCGAAAGGAATATATCTTCAAAAAGACATTAAAGAGTACTATTCCTGATCATGCTAATCGCAGAAATTTATATTTTAGACCTTTCCCACTCAAACAAAGGAAAGTTTAATCCTTTTTTAAATTCTAGTTTTTAGTTAGTAGTTCAACCCGTGATTCGACAAGAAAAATTAAAGGCTTTAATCCGAAAATACTAGCAGAAAATAAAGAGAGAGACGAACGAAGTAGTAGGTAGGAAACTCGTTGAAAACAGGAAAGATGATCAGAAATTAGGAGAAAAAAAAAAAAAAAAAAAAAAAGAAGAAGAAAGAAAGAAAGAAGAAAAGGAAGTCCTCATACCTTGGGCAGGGTAAGCATATGGGTACTTAGGGTCGTTCATCACTGCTTAGTGCTTAACACACACAAAGACTAAAACCTTTTACTCTGAAGCACAAAGAGATCAGCAAACAACTGGACAATGAAATTGTGAGAAACCTCAGCTATTCTGGGTTTTATATCAAATTAAAAGGAGTTGGTATCATTCACACGCAAACACACAACTACCCCAAACATCAGTGTCTCACATGATCTTTTGTTAGTATTATATATATATATATATATATATATATATATATATATTATATGTTTTGAAAAAGTAAAGTTATTCTTTTTCTCTCTTACTTTCTCTAAATATATATCTGCACTTTCGTTAATTATGTTCTCTCTGATCCACATTTCTTCTCATTCTGTTCCTTCTGTATCCTTCCTTCCGCGTCATCTTTTTCTTTCCTTCTTCCCCCCCACCCTACTGTAGAGCTATATATATTTCGTAGATCATGCAGTACTTTTTCGTATAGCTTGAAAACTATATATATTTCTCATTTACAAGTTCTAAAAAATTACAGCATCACAGATTATTTCCACCTAATAAAGTACAATAACATGGAAAGATATTTACGATATTGTTCCAATTTTAGGTAAAGGCAGTTTCAATATCACGATGTCATCCCCTAAAAATAGACAAAAGCATCAACAAATCATGATCATCAACATTTTGGCCCGATCGAACTGATGAAAGAACTGCGTCCACTACAGATTTACCTAATATTGGTCAATATTTCTTGGAGGTTAAGAAAGGGGATAGAGAAATTATTTGTACAAGCTCCAAATAGACAACTCTCATATAAACTCTTATAAAAAAGTGGATCTTACCTTAAAAAAGTGTTAAAAAAATTGTTTTACAAAAAGTTTATATGAGACTTGTCTATTTAAAACTTGTATCTAACATTACTCGAGAGGATATTATAGTACCATGATCTAGGCCTGAAGCCTTATATATAAGTGCGGGTGCAATACTTGTGACAAGCAACGCCAGCATATATACAATCCCAATTTTTGGCAATTTGAATATTTCAAATCAAGAGAGTTGTTCAAATTCTTATATATATCCTAAGTAACAGGTAAGAGAAAGGGAATATGGCTAAATGGATGGGAATGCAGGCTATTGCGACGGGAAATTGCATGTATCTATAATATTGGTAAAAGTTGCATGGTCCTAGCTAGCTAGCTAGTTGTCAAAAGGGATTGGATTCATCATCTGGTGCATGCATGCATGCAGTGCTGTTACGCTTTCGGTCATATGATCGATCATGACCGAAAGCAGAATTTATAAAAAAGGAAACTAATTCATGACACAGACTGTCAGAATTTTCTAAGTCACAATGCCCAATATTTGAAATATATAATCTCAGTAAAGAAATTTTAAACCTTAAAGATAAGGAATTATTAAAGATTAATTCGATCGATCGTTTGGATAGGCTTAAATATATTGGTGAGAATCTAGATATATCATAGATGTCTATAGAAATTTGAGCATTCCCATCCCAACCTTATTTTGGAAGGGCTGTGGAATATTCCCTTCTAAAACTAATTCCAATCTCATTTGGAATGTTAATTTTTTAAGCATTAATCTTATAATTATATTTTAGTTATTTATATATAACAAAGAACCGACAGACGAAGAAAGAGATGCTCCAAACCCATACTAATCATTTCAAATTCTGCTACCATCACTTGTTTCAATTTTTTTTAATACTGTACATATATGTTAGAGAGCTATATATATAATATATATATATATATTTTTTCTTTTGTGAGTAAATATAAGACTCGCATATGTTAGAGAGCTATTTATAATTAGTCACATCGATGGATTGAATAAACTTAATTTATTCAGAGAAATGATATAGTTATAAAAATTTTTTACAAAAGTAAATTTACAAACTAATATGACATACATATATATATTTATAAATATAATATGTATATAGATCACCACAAGCCACCACATGATATATGAGTTTATTTTGTGAAATTCTTTTATGGTCAAAAGCATTTCTATTTTATAGCTAGCAGTGACGTCCTGAGTCTCATTTATTGGCCATGGCTTTAGTAGTAGGAAAGTACGTAATTTATTCCATTAATTAGACAATAGTTTATGCCGCCATTTTCCTTTTAAATTAAATAGAAGTAACCCGAGTCTCAAGTTTCCTGATCTTTAATGATCATTGCACATATTCTATGTTATCAAATTGATTTTTCCGTCCACTATGGTACAAATTCCATCTACTTTATTTTAGGAATCCGGGTATATATTAATTGTATCAAAATATATACATATATAAAAAGCGAGTCACTTATAATTATTTTATATAATATTAGAGCCAAATTCTGAGTTTAAATTCTATATTATATACACTTCATCTCTAATTTAATTAAATTTTGAACACACTTATTAAGAATAAAAATTATTATAATATAATTCAAACAATTAAATTTATATCTTTAAGGCGTCTTTCCAATATCTCTAATGAGGATATTTTCAGTACTTCCAAAGAAGCTTCCTCCAATTAATCAGGATATATATAGGCTGAGGGGAAGATCGATCTAATGTCCAAATAGGGAATGTTGGAGGCGATTAGGAAAATAGGGTTGGTTCACCTGCCTGCATGCACCATGCACCTGCATGCACCTTTAATCCAATTCAAAAATATGTTTATGAAAATAAATATCCCTCTTTGTAAAGTCACTTTTTCACTCTTAGTCCTTTAATACTAGTACTGTTATTATTGCTACCTTTCTTAGATCTTTATAATCCTTAATTTATTATCATTATTTGAGTATCAAATAACTCCATTTTTTTTAAATATTTTATATCACGTCAAGAGATATAATGAAATATTCCGCTTTATTTTTTTTTTTCAAATTTCAAAGTAAAATTAATATTAAAAATATATATTATAATAATATTTTATTCAACTTTTAAATTTCATCTCAATTTATCTCATTTCAACTCATTATCCAAACCTACCGGCCTTAGTCTTCACTTTTTTTTCCTTTTAATATTCTCCAAATTATCTATATGTGAATTATTGAGCACGCGCGTGCCAAAGTAAATGCTATGAAGCTGCAGTACTAACCATATTTAAATTATTATTTTCTTTTTACAATATATGTTTTAGATTTGTAGTTTCATTTTAGAAAGTGACGGTGGTGGTGTATCAATCTTTCTTTCAGGTTAAAGTAGTACGTTAGAGCAATTTATATAATACATGGGGATTTCCTTCATATGCAGCTTTAAAAAGAAAAAAGGCCTTTTCGATGATGATGATGCCACAGTTTGTGAGGAGCAATGCCTCAGCTTTTAAGACTACATACGATAATCAAGCATTTGAATTAAAATAGTTGTAATTTTTCCTTTTAGTGACTTCCATTCGAAAGAATGCATGCATACGGTTTGAAAAATTATGTATAAATCTTGAAAAATTCATTAAAGTGCATATAATATTCTAGGATTAATGGTCTAGCAACATATATATAAATAATCTGTTCTCAAAGTTAAGACTATTTCCAAGCTATATATGCATCTATACATGGCATACTATCTAGCCATAATTCTGATGATCAGCTTACGAATGGAAGTTGTAACACTCCATTAATGGAAAGGCCAAACAACATGACTTATATTTCAAAATGATTAGTCAATGATACAGTTAGAGTATATTTGAAACCTTATAAAGAGTCAAAACTTCTAATTTAATTCCAAACAATGTGAAATCTCATACATGACACCAGTGGAGTATCACAGATCAAGTACTGACTAAAAAGACAGATTACAATTATTTTAATTCAAATGCTTTATTAAATGCATGGAAAAAAACATTTCCCAATGACTGAAGTGCAAGTACTATATATCAGCTAGCGATGCATACATTGCTCCTCACAAACTCAGCTATTAGCTACCATGATTTATTTTTGTGGAGCTTAGATAGTATTACATCAGCTAGCTGATACAAACATACTAAATTCATGTATGTAAAGGAATGGGATTAATAAGTAATGATAATACGTTATCCATAGTCTCGCGGTCTTGTGTACCATGCCCATCCCCGTACTGGTATATGCATTGGGCCGTCCTTGCCACATTCATTGCATATTCCATAAACGCTTGTGAGAATGAAGAACTAGTAGCTCGTTCTTTGTTCATCTTCTTCCATGCTTCGCTAATCAAATATCTTATGTGCTCCCGAGCGTCTTTTTCACTGGCACCAGTTTCGTTCATATAACATTGGATTGATTTAGGAATATCACCTCTCTTTAATTCAAGCTGAGTTTCAAAGCATCATGTGTACGAGAATATTATTTTCTAAACAAATTAGAGTGATGTAATTGAAATAATTTCTTATGAAACCCTAAGGAATGTGCAATTTACGTACCGAGGATGTTCCAAGATCATTTGCAAGTCGTAAAATCATTGAGGACCAATAGATTATATTAGTCATGTTATCTTCCATAGATGCCAATGATTCCTTTGTCATTGGAAATGTGGTAAAACAATACGCATGTGCAAGAATAACCGGTCCCGATATTGAGATCCATGCATTCTGAGAGTATTCTTGAAGTGAAGGTGTATATCCCATGTAGTACCACCTGGCCTCCACCATGTAAGATCTACATTGATCTATCCACTGAAACATTTAGAGTAAAATATTAATGAACTAGAAAAGTATACATTCACATACTTAACAAACAAACAAAATAAGGGATATATAATAATTATCATGAATTTTGAAGTTGATGTCTGGCCTACATCTCTCTTTAATTCTTAAAAGAGATACTCTTCTCTGTAACTTCTCCGTCCTCTTTAAGCCCATACCAATACTCCATGATCCATCCTCCCTCACTCAAGAAGTTCTAGAAGAAAGCGTCTTAATAGAGGTTTCTCCCCTTCCATTTCCTCTTACTCTTATCTTTTCCACTCGATTAGAAAACTATTTATTTATGATAAGCTATTTCCTGTAAAAAATGACTATTTCTTACTAAAATGAATTTATTTTCATCTCAAATAATCATTCTTGTCACAAATAATTTATCACAAATATTCATTTCAACGTCTCCATAGGATAGCTTGGAGAAGTTCTTTTTTCTTTCTCTCCATCTACCTTACCGACAATCCTTTCTCTCTTGCTTTTTTGCTTCTCCGATCCTATTTGTCCCCACCACCTCTGATCTCCTGTAATACCCTCACTGTAGCTGCCTAGTACTTATAGTACTGATACCAACACCACCCATATCAATGTCCAGATAATTTGATACTTACCTAACTCAATAGACCTCAAGAAAGATTCAACGACCCACGCTCGTCAAATCTGAATCCATACTCTTTATATTTGGAGCTTGCAGATTTTGAACGTTGTTCCGGCCTTCTTATTTTTTTGCTTTCATTTACTATGAAGAAATTATAGTTGTAATCGTGAGTGCACAAGTATGACACAATCATTTTGAAAAAATGAATAAATATAAGAGCCATATAAAAAAATAATAATAACTTTGTAAGCAACTGCACGACGCTTACGTACTTCACGACTGCATATAACATTACTCTTTACTATGTTGACTATCTCTAGGTGTTTATTAGAGTTTTGATCATCCCCTCATTTTGTACCTTTCTCAATATTTATAATATGTACTTTTATATAAAAAAGAATTTGAGGTCATACCGCTTTTCGAAGGTACTGAACGACATTGAATTCTTGTTCCTTGAGGATGTCAAAAGCCATTTCGTGAACGAAATTATTGAGTGTAAGGAAAGAGATCTGCATATAATATGGGAGCTGATCGATTGCATTGACATCCCATCTATAATCACAAGAAGTATACTTTAGTACCCATAAAAATAGTCCTCTACGGAACATTAAGTCTAGACATTTAAAGCCCATTAATATATATGAGTAATACTGTTCATCTCTTTTGTCGTCGTCTTTCCACTATCTCATTATGTAATAATAAATGATTGAATACTGTTTATTATATTTCACTTGTGTACCAATCATTTGACAACACATTAGAGAGAATGACAATGTAAATTGTTATAAAATAGAATTTTTCTTAATATTTATAACCAACCTCTCAATGATATCGGTGAAGAGCTCAAGTTCATCCAAAGATCCATAAACATCATAGATATCATCTATTGTTGTTATCAGGCAATTGAGCCTTGTTATCATTCTCCTACCATATCCGTAGTGAGGCTGAAATGATTTGCCAACAGTCCATAAGAAATTCACCATCAACCTATCCCTTGCAAAGCCCAACTTTTCTCCAAGGCCAGTGCTCTTCCACCACCTTAATATATATAAACAAAAGAAGAGTATCAGTTCTAGAAAAATAGTAGCAATGTGTTTTTATTACCTTTCAAATAAACATGGCTACTTTTACCTCGCCTCTCGTTTTACATCTTGTTGATGGACTGCTTGTACCATGTTGAAATCCAATTCTGCAAGTTCTAACAAGACAGGGTTCATGCCTACTTCCCTCCTATATGTATCAATAAACCACCTTGCTTCCAACCTTAGCATCCTCCAATGCAATGGAAGCTCTAGGGCATGGCCCACAAAAGTAGAAAGATTTTGACTTTTGTTTTGCTCCACGTACTCCTCGAGTTGTTTTCTCGCAAACGCTCTTGCTTCATCCAAGATAGTTTCGCCTTCTATAGAAAGGAATGAGGCTTCAAATAAGTACAGCAATCCCTTAGGATCATCACATAGGCTTGCCTTGAATTTTCCCTTTTCATTCATGAAAATATTGAAAATTTCTGCAATAGACAAGACTCACTTATTATTAATAATAATCTATAAATGATGGGTTAACTAATTATTAAGGCCTCATTTGTTTTCACAGTTCATCTCAACTTATCTCATCTCATCATGACAACTTTATCAAATTTTCACATAAAAAAAAATAAACAATTCAACTTTTTAAATTAATCCGAAAATAAAAATAATATTAGAAAAATATATTCTAACAATAGTTTATTCAAATTTTTAACTTTAATCTCAACTCATCTCATATGCAAAAATAGATGAAACCTAAGCTTCCTATTATTATTATTTATTTCTATCAAAGCATGAGTAGAATTTGGTTGTTTACCTTGAGGGACACTATATCGATGCTGTCTTAGTAGTCTAAATTCAAGAGAAGTGGCGTATAAATTCTCCTTCTTGCAGATATCACCAGCTCGATGAATTGGGTTGTATATAGCTTCCAATGTCCTCTTTACTTCATCCTCAAAGTGATAAGATAATCCAAGTTTTTGTAATACATCGATCAGCTCAAGTTTCTCTAATGGATCTACCACTTTCTCAAACATTCTCCTAACTTCTGCCTTCAGCTGATCAGCTCGTCTAGTGTATGACTCCCCCTTGAAATTCAAAATTTTCATTACTGAGAATTTAATTAATTAAACAAGAATAATGCATGATATGATTAATACAACCATTTTACAAAATGTTCTACGACCAGAAAATGTGACATTAATGCCTTCATAGAATTCAAATTCTTCAGATAAACCTAGCTTCTATATTTTAAAATATAGTTGTAAAAATAATTGTATATGTAGTACCACTATTCATAAAAAAAAAAAGAAAACAATAACCTTATTGAAACTAATGACATATATATATATATATATATATATATATAAACCATTAATAATCAGATGTAGTACTACCACATATTCGCTAGTCAATGACAAGATGTAGTCGTCCTTCCACAAGGCAGGTTGATAATTAGCATCTCGGCGAGTAGTAACGGGACTACTGGCCATGCACCGGAGAGGACACGGATTAACGGTGATACTTGTGGATGCATTTTTGGTTGTTATGTGAGAGATCATGGGAGTTTTAGACGGGAAATATTGTCTAGCGAAAATGCTAACAGGGAGCGAACTAAGAGTGTGAAGAGCCATTGAGAATTAGTTGAAGTTGTACTTCACAGTATATATGGTTTTGGATGGGACTGAATCATCAATAATTACTTGGGAGCATATACTTCACATTCATGGCTTTATATATACACCATTTGCTGAATATTCTATATATATATATATATATATATATATTAATGTTTCCAGCTGTTAATCTAGATATATGATAAAGCTAGAATATTAATATTGTATTGCTAATTAGGCAATTAACTAAACGTGTTCCATCAGACATGCACATTAATTAATACTGTGTTTGGGTAGTGATAAATTTTAATATTTTATTATTAATTTTTACAAAAAAAATTTCTACTTTTTATTATTATTTAATATTTTATTATTACTTATTTATCACATTTTCATTACTGTTCCAAATCATTTCACCATCCAGTCAAAACTGTAGCCTAAAAGCTTATTTGTTGGAAACATGAGTGGACATTGTCGATCCACTACTACTTATATAATGTCATGTTGTCATTTCACTCTTATCTTTGATGTTCTTTTGATTTGTCACCAAAATATAAATCATGTGATAGGACCCATTATGAATAATGCTGATTCTCTCGATGGGTTTGTGATAAATTAATATAATATTTTTTAATAATTAAGAAAACATTTTTTAATAATATTGTGAATTAATCATTTTTAAAATTGCTTAAGAATATAAAAAAAAATATAAGAAAAATTCTCCCCTTTATTTTTTTTTCATAATTTTCTTTTTATATCCTTAAAAATTTTTAAAAAAATCATTAAAAACTATTTACTTAATCATTAAGTAAAAATTAATTAAAAAACTATCGATAGAGACTCTCGAAATCAGTCTTGGGACCCAAGCATTTTGACATTTCCTTAATCACCGTAAGAGATGATCTGCTGCGAATCAATAAAGCATGCCACTCTGATCAATATTCTATATGTAAAATACCATCAGAAGGCCCACAGTTTCTTTGGAACGACGTACTGATGATGAATAATCCTTTAAAAGATGATGAATTATTTGCATGCATTATTGGTCTTTTGTCTTTTTTTAAATGATGTACACGTGATTTATTCATGAGCACGTGCATGCAAAACATATCATGCCATGAAGTTACACTAACCATCAATTCTTTCATTTTAGATTGCAGTATATTAGTTTTTGAAAAATGATAGACACAATCCTTTACAATGACCATATTTTAGATGAATGTGATCAGAAGTTATAGAAACCCAAATCATGAACTATCTTATAATAAATAATTGTGTCTCGAACCATTTGAACGTACCCTAATTTTAACTTAGATAAGATAAAAACAATATGAAATGAAATAAATATTATTCTATAATTGAAGAAAGTTCTTTAAATTAAACCATTAAATTGTCATGAGTCTAAATAGAAATAAAGATTTTCATCATTCTCGCTCTTCATTTCTCTCGAATAAGTCTTGGCTTTGTTTTCATACTTATGACAGACAAAATAATGAACCCAAAAAATATTTTAGAAATGATACTTCATAAAATAGTTGGTTTGAACGACTTATAATACATGAAAGTGTCGCACCATGTCAACCCACTTTCTCTCTACTGCAGCTTTTAGCCTCAACCCAACCCAAGCAATAGCAGCCTTAACCGAGTGCCATAAAACTTCCAAAGAAATGGATTTTCCTTCCATTCGTGCTTTGCAGTGCCACAACCATTGAGACCAAGTTAAAATAGATGGAATAAGGCCAATTAGGCAATCTTTTTGGGATAATAGTGGCATACAACCCTTCCACAGGTTATAATTGTGGTTTATAACCTTACCACGGAGTTAAACATAGTAATTATCCTGATGTGATGTTCTAATATGATGAAAATGAAATCTCAGATTTTGATATGCCAAAGGTTTTTTTGAAAAAGAATGTTTTCTGAAAGTTTCGCTCTAGTATTTTTTAGTAACATGTTTTGATTTTGTATTTTGAAAGCAAATGTTTCTGATTTTGCATTCTAAAAGTAAATATTTTGTTCTACATTCTGAATTCTAAAAATGCTCATATTTACATACTAGTATAGATTCTCTACTTACTGAGTTATTGACAAATTAGCTCACCCCTTATCTTGACAATATTGTTTAGATAATTTTGATACCTCGGTTAGAAGTCAAGAGTATAAACTTTTAGCAAAGTTTGATGATCATAGAGGAATAAGTGTCATTTGATACAAGTATTTATTGAAGAGCGTTATTTAGTAGGTTTATGATTTTTCTTTTTTTTTAGAAGAGGACGGTGTCCCAATTTTATTAATTTCTCTCACTTATGGCAAATGAATACTGTAACACCCCGTATTTTAGTGTATTTTTAATGAATGAATTATTTTTATTGATTCAGAATTTATTCTCTTGTTTTATAATTATTGGATTTTTAATTGGAATATTTTTATGATTTTTAGTTTACGAAAATTATTTTTCAAGTGCTTTCCTTAAATTAATTATTGTTATGTGTTTAAATTTCTTCTCGAATTAAATTAACTTATTGTTGGGTTTAATTATTTATTTTCATTTTAATCACTGCATTTGAATTATTTTATTTCACTTGTTGTTTTAGAATCGTTTCTGTTAGATCATTTTTGTGATCCAAGATGTGAGGATTGGACCTCATTTCTTTCCCTACATTTTCTCTTTCCTCTTTTCTTTTTCCTTCTTTTTTCTTTTCTCCCTTTCTTTTCTTTTTCTTTCTTTGGCCTCTCTCCCGCGCGACCCAGCCCCTTCCCTCTCTCTCTCCGTTCGTTTCATTGTCCACCCAGCCCCACCATGTCGCACCGCCTGGCTCCCCAACCTCCCCAACCGCCGACGACACCACCCCTCCGATTTCAGCCCCAACCGTGCAGCCGTTGGCCCCCACGCACCATTGAAGCCGCAACACCTCTTGTGTTCGCGCGCCGCCGTCGCACTACCATTAGCCGTCATTTCTTCACCACATCATCCTCCACCTCCTAGCAACCCATTGGACCCAATCCCACCTCCGATCCGTCACCGGTGACAGACAAAACAATGAACCCAAAAAATATTTTAGAAATGATACTTCGTAAAATAGTTGGTTTGAACAACTTATAATACATGAAAGTGTCGCACTATGTCAACCCACTTTCTCTCTATTGTAGCACACCGCTGTCCTCCACCAAAAAATACGGCCACTGGGAGTAAAGCGAGACCGGAGCTCCCACTCAACCTCACTTTCCGACGTAGTACCTTTCTCTTTCCTATGCTTTTCTTTTTCCTGTTCTTTTTTTTTTCTCTCTCTCTCTCTCTCTTCTAAAGGCCAGGGCTTAATAGTATTATTAAAGGTCCTCAATAACGGATAGGAAATCCACGTACAAGGACGCAAATGAACAACCTAGACTTACCAAAAAACCAACAGCAAAGAAGAACTAGCATCTCAAAAACGGAATGCCTAACTTGTCTAACTTCAAAATACCCTTAAGCAAATAAGGAATATCAGCATATTCCTTATATGGGCAAGCTAGAAGCCATGCGAGCAAGGAAATCAGTGCCAGCATTGCATTCCCTAAAAATATGACATACCACAAACTGCCTAGAAGAAAAAATTTCTTGAATTTCTTCCCAGTATTCCTCAAGATACTAGATCCCACAACGTTTTTCCTCCAGCCAGTGTACAACTAACATGGAGTCCAACTCCACTTCCACCTTCATTATGCCAAGCTCTCTACTATGTCTCAAGCCATGAAGAAGTGCCATAAGTTATGCAATATTGTTCGTACCATGACCTAAACCTGTGGAAAAAGCCAACTTCAACTTCCCTTCATCATCTCTAATAACACCTCCCGCTCCCATGCTGTTAGGATTTCCACGACAACTTCTATCGACATTCAATTTGAACCATCCACTGGCCAACTTTTGCCATTTAACAATACGCACAATTTTTTACTTGGTGTCTTTTAGTGGTATGGACAAAGCAACCAACACCTTCTCATCGCCCACCTACATTGTATTCCCAGCTTTTAGCCTCAGCCCAACCCAAGCAATAACAACCTTAATCGAGTGCCATAAAGCTTCCACAGAAACCGATTTTCCTTCCATTCGTACTTTGCAGCGCCACAACCATAGAGACCAAGTTAAAATAGGCAGAATAAGGCAATTAGGCAACCTTTTTAGGATGAACGAGCAGCACGTCGAAACCAAGACTCCACTGTATCCTTCCAAAGCCTGTTCGGGACATAAGGCATGCCCACTCGCATATAAATTCTACACCAAAGCTCCTTAGCTACACTGCTAGTAGCTAATACTTGATCCTGATCTTCCAAATTCCACCCTGCACAACATTCACATTTTGATACCATCGAAATACCCAACTTACTTACTCTATCATCAACACTAAGACAAGCATTCATCGCCTTCCACATTGTCATTGAGTATTTTTTTGGGAGAGCAGCGTTCCATATCTGATCTTACCAATTCATTTTTGAAGCTTTAACTCTCACACTCTCCTAAGCACTTTTTGAAGAGAATTCACCATTCAAATTTGGAGTCCAAACCAGCAAATCAGCACCTTCTTTATACTTCCTATTAATGTCGTGTTTCGCACACCCTTGGGCCAAGTTCCAACAACTCAGGTCTTCCATTGTGGGCCCTACACAGAGAATAATGTAATGCGGCTTTGAGAGCCAGTCTTGGGGCTGAGGAACCTCCGATGCCAAAGTTAGTAAATGCATTCGGAGTGTAGCAAATAAGTAAGGAAGTCTAGGGATCAGAGAGAGAGTTTTCTCGTACCTGGGATCAGCTATTTATACTATAGGTTTGAAGAGATGATCATGTCTGCTCTCATGAAGTCCGGGTTCGTCCTACTGTTCATTTTATCAGAGTCTTCAAATGTGGCGTAGCTCTGTCTCGGCTTCATAATTGTGGGGTGTGACTTGATTTGCAGCGTCATTAATGTGGGGTGGCTCCTTAAGCCTCAATTCTATTTATGTGAGTCGTTGATGCTCTGATGCTGATGAATCGAGGGTCCTCTAGGTTTCCCATGTATCCTGTGCATATTATGTTCTCAAGGGAGGCCGCCATTATGTCAAGTCGAGCTATCTTATCCCACAGACGACGCCTCTCCCTACTTGACAGTTAACTTATTGCTTGGATAAAAATCTCATTGGGCAATTTCCCTTACAGTTTTCCTGTCAATTCATCCGGGATAGGTCCGGGAGGAATTGCTTTCATCTCCTTTATTTTAGACTCGATTAAGTTCCCGACCCACCTGGCCGCATGCTGAGTGACCGTTTGTATTTTGTTCATATAAAAGCGCAACATTAGCCACGTTTCCGCATTTAATGGCGCCCCTCCGGCTTCTTCACCACGTATGTGTATTTTGTAGTCATTAATTTGCACGTCATTCCTAGGGATAAGCTTTACAGCAGTCACGTTAATCGAGAGATCCTGGTACTTGGGTGCGACACGTGTGAGATACGCGGAGTTATGTTTTTTGGAGTTTCGTCCTAGAACTAGTTAGTTTCTTACATGCATGGATGGTACCGGGGCTGCCAGCCCCCCCTCACGTTGCATGCAAAGACACGCACATTTGCAGAATTGGTTTCCCAGGTTCCTCAGGCCCTCCCTGAGGTCTCGATACCATTCAGGCCACCAAAATGTGTTGAAGGTGAGTTCTTTGTGCAATTTACTAAGGAGGAGTTGGATCGTTCTGCAGTTCCTTTTCGGTTCTCTATGGTTTTAAAATTCTTAAGGCAAAGACCATCTTTGGATCGCATCAGAGGGTTTATTCACAACAGATGGGGACTAAAGAAACAGCCAGTCGTTTCAGCAATGCGGAAGTCTCGAAATGTCTTTGTGAGATTTTCAGATGAAGATGATTTCTTGAAATCATTGTCCCGTGAAAGCTATGATATTGAAGGGGTTGCTTATAGACCCTTTCAATGGTCTACAGATTTTACTGAAGATGAGGAACCATCATTGGTTCCAGTTTGGATCATGTTGCCCGGACTACCTTCGAATCTTTATCAAGAATCGTTCTTGCGGAATATTGTTGCACCGATTGGAATCTTTTTAAGGAGAGATAATGCGACACGCTGTGCAACTCATACCGATGGTGCAAGGGTGTGTGTTCTGATGAATATCGATCATGAGCTGATTCATTCCATTTGGATTGGGACATCGAGACATCCTACAAGCATTTTCCAAGAAGTTGAGTATGAAACATTGCCTGCATTTTGTTCCGTGTGCAAGGTGCAAGGGCATAACGTAAAGACGTGTAAGGCAAACAAGAAAGAAGGAAAAAGTAGCAAGAGCTTGAAGGTTATTAAGTCAAGTAAAATCTGGGTGCCAAAAGATAAAGAAGATGATGCGAAGATTACTACAGATCATTCGGGGAAAACCTCAGAGTCCCCTGTGTTGGCATTGGAAGATGTTGAGATTGAGTTGCTGGTCTTGGATGGTGGCAAGGATGTAAGGAAGTTGAAGTTGGTGTCTGAGAGTGTTATCGAAGAAATGGAGGCCCCCGAGCAGAGGAAAGATCTGTTGATCTGTGGATAGGCCAGCGGGACTTTACCAGCTGAGGAGTTGGTCTATTTACCAATAACAACTCATGATCTGTCTGCTGTAGTTGGTGGCCAATTAGAACCCAGAAGGGTGGAACTCATCGAGACATTACCAGTAGTGGAAGTTGCAATGCATAAAGATGATGCTGTAGTTGGTGGCCAATTAGAACCCAGAAGGGTGGAACTCATCGAGACATCATCAGTAGCGGAGGATGCTGTGCAGCTAGAGTCCAGAATTGAAGTGGTACCAAGCAGGAATATCCCAGTAGCAGAAGGAGAGGTGCAGTTAGTTCCGACAGATTTGTAGATGGAGTCCAAATCAGAGGATGAAGGTAAGTATCCCCACCCAGGTAAACAAAAAGATGATTTTTCGGATTCTGATTTAGAAGTCTCCTAGCAAGTGTTTGTTACGTAGTTCCTATAGGGTTCCTAGCAAGCCCTATAAGCAGAATCCTTGATTAATAAATTGTTGTTTCGGAACATCCGAGGCCTTGGTACCTCGAGGAAACGATTGAGGGGGCTTGTACGAGAGCTGCATCCTATTATTCTTTTTATTGCAGAACTGTTTAGGGATGAGTCTCATTTGAGTTATTGGAAGACGTTTCTAGAATTTGATGAGTGTCATTCTAATGCAAATCAAGAAGGTAAGCTTTGGTGTTTTTGGAAGTCTGGTTTGAAGGTGGATGTTATGGGTGTTTCGGATCAGCACCTTACTTTGCTTATTAATTCTAGCTTATTGATCTCTTCGGTTTATGCAAAGTGTCGGTTTTTAGATCGGAGGCCTTTGTGGTCTAATTTACTTGGTGTTAATAATTTACAGTTTCCTCATGTGATTATTGGGGATTTTAATGTCATATGTAATGATAATGAAAGAAGAGGGGGAAATCCTAGGATGCTTATTGCAATGGAGGATTTTTGTTCCTTTATTGATGATGGCAGATTTGTTGAGGTGCCTTTTTCAGGTAATGGCTTTTCTTGGTGCAACGGACGATTAGGAATGGTGCGTTCATGGGCTAGACTGGATAGAGCTTTATGTAATTCCATGTTTAAGGATCTTTATCCGTCGGGTAGAATTCAATATCTTCCTAGGAGGACTTCAGATCACTCCCCTATGGTATTGGGTCACTTGGTTTCATCTGATAGGTATGGTCACACATCTTTTAAATTTCAATATATGTGGACTAATCATGACGATTTTTGGAGATGTGTTTCTAGTTCATGGCAGGTGGAGGTTAATGGTACGGGTTTGTGGAAGCTAGCTGCTAAATTGAAGAGGTTAAAACTGGTTCTTAAATCTTGGAACAAGGAAGTGTTTGGCTGGACAAGAAAGCATATTAAAGAATTAGAAGCTAAAGTGGAGGAAGGTGAATTAAGTCTTCAAGAATGTTACTCAGAGGATGTAGAAGCAAACGTTTTAGCAAACAAGGTGGAGCTTGATGTCTGGTTAAAAAGGGAAGATTCTCGTATTGCTCAACAAGTCAAACAAAAGTGGGTATCACAGGGTGAAATTGGGATAATTTTCTTTCGTCCCAAAAGAAATATCAGTCTTTTGAGACGAAACTTTTCGTTTCAAAAGACCTTATTTGTTGTAGTGACATGAGTTTACTTTTTGAAGTTCTTTTATGGTCAAAAGCATTTCTATTTTATAGCTAGCAGTAACCGGCCTGAGTCTCATTTATTGGCCGTGGCTTTAGTAGTAGGAAAGTAATTTGTTCCATTAATTAGACAATACATACTTTAGGCCGCCACTATTTTCCTTTTAAATTAAATACAAGTAACCCGAGTCTCAAGTTTCCTCTTTAATGATCATTGCACATATTCTATGTTATCAAATTGCTTTTTCCGTCCACTATGGTACAAATTCCATCTACTTTATTTTAGGAATCCAGGTATGTATATATTAATTGTATCAAAATATATACATAAAAAGCGAGTCACTTATAATTATTTGATATAATATGAGAGCCAAGTTCTGAGTTTAAATTCTATATATACACTTCATCTCTAATTTAATTAAATTTTGAACCCACTTATTAAGAATGAAAATTATTATAATATAATTCAAACATTAATTAAATTTATATCTTTAAGGCGTCTTTCCAATATCTATAATGATCTAATCTTTTTAGACAAGCTAGCTATAATACTTTAATTCTATATTTTCAGTACTTCCAAAGAAGCTTCCTCCAATTAATCAGGATATATATAGGCTGAGGGGAAGATCGATCTAATGTCCAAATAGGGAATGTTGGAGGGGATTAGGAAAATGGGGTTGGTTCACCTCCCATGCACCATGCACCTTTAATCCAATTCAAAAATATGTTTATGAAAATAAATATCGATCCCTCTTTGTAAAGTCACTTTTTCACTCTTAGTCCTTTAATACTAGTGTTATTATTGCTACCTTCCTTAGATCTTTATAATCCTTAATTTATTATCATTATTTGAGTATCAAATAACTCGATTTTTTAAAATATTTTATATCACATCAAGAGATATGATGAAATATTCCGCTTTATTTATTTTTTTAAATTCCAAAGCAAAAATAATATTAAAAATATATATTATAATAATGTTTTATTCAGCTTTTAAATTTCATCTCAATTTATCTCATCTCAACTCATTATCCAAACCTACCGGCCTTAGGGTATGTTTGGGTGCCAAACTACTCTCAACACTTTTCAAGTATTCTTGTACTTTTGAAAATACTTCACATGCCAAACAACTTAAAGTACTCTCAATGGGACCCACAAACCCACTTCAATCTCTACGCATAACTATTCACAAATATTCTATAATACTTATCACTATTATATATAAATAAAAAATAAAATCGCTATAATATATAAATAAAAAATAAAATCATTATAATATATAAATAAAAAATAAAATAACTATAATATATAAATAAAAAATATTTATCACTATTATATATAAATAAAAAATAAAATCTCTATAATATATAAATAAAAAATAAGATCACTATAATATATAAATAAAAAATAAAATCACTATAATATTTATCACTATTAAATATAAATAAAAAATAAAATCATTATAATATATAAATAAAAAATAAAATCACTATAATATATAAATAACAAATAAAATCATTATAATATTTATCTCTATTATATATAAATAAAAAATAAAAACACTAAAATATATAAATAAAAATAAAATCACTATTATATATAAATAAAAAATAAAATACTATAGTATTTATCACTATTATATATAAATTAAAAATAAAATCACTATAATATATAAATAAAAAATAACATTACTATAATATTTATCACTATTATATATATATATAAATAAAATATTATAATATTTATCACTATTATATATAAATTAAAAATAAAATCATTATAATATTTATCATTATTATATATAAATTAAAAATAAAATCATTATAAAATTTATCATTATTATATATAAAAGTAAAATAAAATCGCTACAATATTTATTAATATTAAAAAATCACTATAATAAAATCATTATAATATTTATTATTAAAAATCAAATCACTATAATATTTATGGAACCCACATATTTTTCAACTACTTACTCAAAAGTTAACAACTCAACATACTTCACACATCCAAACAACTCAAAATACTCTTAATAGGACCCACAAACTCACTCCAATCTCTACTCATAACTATTCACAAACATTCTCAACACTTCTCAACACTTTTCAACACCCAAACGTACCTTAGTCTTCACTTTTTTTTCCTTTTAATATTCTCCAAATTATCTATATGTTAATTATTGAGCACGTGCCAAAGAACTACATGCTATGAAGCTGCAGTACTAACCATATTTAAATTATTATTTTCTTTTTACAATATATGTTTTAGATTTGTAGTTTCATTTTAGAAAGTGACGGTGGTGGTGTATCAATCTTTCTTTCAGGTTAAAGTAGTACGTTAGAGCAATTTATATAATACATGGGGATTTCCTTCATATGCAGCTTTAAAAAGAAAAAAGGCCTTTTCGATGATGATGATGCCACAGTTTGTGAGGAGCAATGCCTCAGTTTTTAAGACTACATACGATAATCAAGCATTTGAATTAAAATAGTTGTAATTTGTCCTTTTAGTGACTTCCATTCGAAAGAATGCATGCGTACGGTTTAAAAAATTATGTATAAATCTTGAAAAATTCATTAAAGCTGTGCATATATTCTAGGATTAATGGTCTAGCTATATATATATAAATGATCTGTTCTCAAAGTTAAGACTATTTCCAAGCTATATATGCATCTATACATGGCATACTGTCTAGCCAGAATTCTGATGATCAGCTTACGAATGAAAGTTGTAATGCTCCATTAATGGAAAAGCCAAACAACATGACTTATATTCTAAAATGACTAGTCAATGATACAGTTAGAGTATATTTGAAATCTTATAAAGAGTCAAAACTTCTAATTTTCAAACAATGTGAAATCTCATACATGACCACCAGTGGAGTATCACAGATCAAGTACTGACTAAAAGACAGATTACAATTATTTTAATTCAAATGCTTTATTAAATTCATGGAAAAAAACATTTCCCAATGACTGAAGTACAAGTACTATATATCAGCTAGCGAAGCATACATTGCTCCTCACAAACTCAGGTATTAGCTACCATGATTTATTTTTGTGGAGCTTAGATAGTATTAGAGCTAGCTGATACAAACATACTAAATTCATGTACGTAAAGGAATGGGATTAATAAGTAATGATAATACGTTATCCATAGTCTCGCGGTCTTGTATACCATGCCCATCCCCGTACTAGTATATGCACTGGGCCGTCCTTGCCACATTCATTGCATATTCCATAAACGCTTGTGAGAATGAAGAACTAGTAGCTCGTTCTCTGTTCATCTTCTTCCATGCTTCGCTAATCAAATATCTTATGTGCTCACGAGCGTCTTTTTCACTGGCACCAGTTTCGTTCATATAACATTGGATTGATTTAGGAATATCACCTCTCTTTAATTCAAGCTGAGTTTCAAAGCATCATGTGTACGAGAATATTATTTTTTAAACAAATTAGAGTGATGTAATTGAAATAATTTCTTATGAAACCCTAAGGAATGTGCAATTTACGTACCGAGGATGTTCCAAGATCATTTGCAAGTCGTAAAATCATTGAGGACCAATAGATTATATTAGTCATGTTATCTTCCATAGATGCCAATGATTCCTTTGTCATTGGAAATGTGGTAAAACAATACGCATGTGCAAGAATAACCGGTCCCGATATTGAGATCCATGCATTCTGAGAGTATTCTTGAAGTGAAGGTGTATATCCCATGTAGTACCACCTGGCCTCCACCATGTAAGATCTACATTGATCTATCCACTGAAACATTTAGAGTAAAATATTAATGAACTAGAAGAAGTATATATACATTCACATACTTAACAAACAAACAAAATAAGGGATATATAATAATTATCATGAATTTTGAAGTTGATGTCTGGCCTACATCTCTCTTTAATTCTTAAAAGAGATACTCTTCTCTGTAACTTCTCCGTCCTCTTTAAGCCCATACCAATACTCCATGATCCATCCTCCCTCACTCAAGAAGTTCTAGAAGAAAGCATCTTAATAGAGGTTTCTCCCCTTCCATTTCCTCTTACTCTTATCTTTTCCACTGTATTAGAAAATAATTTATTTGTGATAAGCTATTTTCTGTAAAAAATGATTATTTCCTACTAAAATGAATTTATTTTCATCTCAAATAATCATTTTCGTCGCAAATAATTTATCACAAATACTCATTTCAACGTCTCCATAGGATAGCTAGGAGAAGTTCTTTTTTCTCTCTCTCTATCTACCTTACCGACAATCCTTTCTCTCTTGCTTTTTTGCTTCTCTGATCCTATTTGTCCCCACCACCTCTGATCTCTTGTAATACCCTCACTGTAGCTGCCTACTACTTATAGTACTGATACCAACACCACCCATATCAATGTCCAGATAATTTGATACTTACCTAACTCAATAGACCTCAAGAAAGATTCAACGACCCACGCTCTTGAAATCTGAATCCATACTCTTTATATTTGGAGCTTGCAGATTTTGTACGTTGTTCCTGCCTTCTTATTTTTTGCTTTCATTTACTATGAAGAAATTATAGTTGTAATCGTGAGTACACAAGTACGACACAATCACTTTGAAAAAAATGAATAAATATAAGACTCATATAAAAAAAATAATAATAACTTTGTAAGCGACTACACGGCGCTTACGTACTTCACGACTGCATATAACATTACTCTTCACTATGTTGACTATCTCTAGCTGTTTATTAGAGTTCTGATCATCCCCTCATTTTGTACCTTTCTCAATATTTATAATATGTACTTTTATATAAAAAAGAATTTGAGGTCACACCGCTTTTCGAAGGTACTGAACGACATTGAATTCTTGTTCCTTGAGGATGTCAAAAGCCATTTCGTGAACGAAATTATTGAGTGCAAGGAAAGAGATCTGCATATAATATGGGAGCTGATCGATTGCATTGACATCCCATCTATAATCACAAGAAGTATACTTTAGTATCCATAAAAATAGTCCTCTACGGAACATTAAGTCTAGACATTTAAAGCCCATTAATATATATGAGTAATACTGTTTATCTCTTTTGTCGTCATCTTTCCACTATCTCATTATGTAATAATAAATGATTGAATACTGTTTATTATATTTAACTTATGTACCAATCATTTGCCGACACATTAGAGAGAATGACAATGGAAATTGTTATAAAATAGAATTTTTCTTAATATTTATAACCAACCTCTCAATAATATCGGTGAAGAGCTCAAGTTCATCCAAAGATCCATAAACATCATAGATATCATCTATTGTTGTTATCAGGCAATTGAGCCTTGTTATCATTCTCCTACCATATCCGTAGTGAGGCTGAAATGATTGGCCAATTGTCCATAAGAAATTCACCATGAGCCTATCCCTTGCAAAGCCCAACTTTTCTCCAAGACGAGTGCTCTTCCACCACCTTAATATATATAAACAAAACAAGAGTATCAGTTCTAGAAAAATAGTAGCTATGCGTTTTTATTACCTTTCAAATAAACATGGTTACTTTTACCTCGACTCTCGTTTTACATCTTGCTGATGGACTGCTTGTACCATGTTGAAATCCAATTCTGCAAGTTCTAACAAGACAGGGTTCATGCCTACTTCCCTCCTATATGTATCAATGACCATTAATAATCAGATGTAGTACCACATATTCGCTAGTCAATGACAAGATATCGTCGTCCTTCCACAAGGCAGGTTGATAATTAGCAGCTCGGCGAGTAGTAACGGGGCTATCAGAGATTTCATTAACAGTACTACTGGCCATGCACCGGTGAGGACACGGATTAACGGTGATACTTGTGGATGCATTTTTGGTTGTTATGTGAGAGATCATGGGAGTTTTAGACGGGAAATATTGTCTAGCGAAATTGCTAACAGGGAGCGAACTAAGAGTACTGTGAAGAGCCATTGAGAATTAGTAGAAGTTGTACTTCACAGTATATATGGTTTTGGATGGGACTGAATCGATAATTACTTGGGAGCATATACTTCACATTCATGGCTTTATATATATAGCATTCGCTGAATAATAAAGCTAGATTAATTCCAGCTGTTAAAGGTGTTTACGAATCCACGTACGTTGGACCCCAGAATTTGACTAAATAATAAAGCTAGATTAATTATATTGTATTGCTAATTAGGCTTTTAACTAAACGTGTTCCATCAGGCTTAATTAATGCTGTGTTTGGGTAGTCATGATTCATCACATTACAAGTAAAACAGATTTTTATTATTAATTTATTGTAATCAAAAGACTATTCATAATCAATTTTAATTGTAAATAATCGTTAAAATTAACTAATCGTAAATAAATAATTTTCTTATAGTGTCACTGATGAATCTACTATTATTTATTATTTTATAATTATTTATTATTATTTATTATTATTTAATATTTTATTATTATTTATTCATTATATTTTCATTATTATTCACGTATTATTTTATATCCAGGTCCAAACATAGCCGCCTAAATTTTATTTGTTCGATACATGAGTGGACATTGTCGGTGCAGTACTACTTTTTAACTTTGTCGTTTTGTCATTTCATTCTTATCTTTGATAAGCTTTTGATTTGTCACCAAAATAATGTGCTAGGACCCGTACTACCCTGTTATGGTATGAATAATACTACTTCTCCCGAGGGGTCTCGATATGGTTCTGATAAAATATAATTTTTTTTTAATATTTAAGAAAATATTTTTAAATGATATTATGAATTAATCTATAATTACAAATTAAAAAAAAAAAAAAAAATCTACAATGTCATTAAAAAATATGTACTTAATCATTAAGTAAAAATTAAAAAGTAATCAATAGATACTCTCGAAATCTAGTCTTGGGGAGCCAAGCATTTATGTATGTCCATAAAGCGTGCGACTCTCAATTTTTTTTATACCCTTAAATTTTTTTTTAAAAAAAACATACAACATCATTAAAAAATATGTACTTAATCATTAAAAAAAAATAAAAAAACTATCGATAGATACTCTCGAAATCTAGTCCTGGGGAGCCCAAGCATTTATGTATGTCCTTATAAAGCATGCGACTCTCAATATTCTATATGTAAAAAATAAGTGCTACACATAAACTTTACATTTTATACACTACTTAAAAAATATATAATCATATTTTTTTATTTTCATATTTCATATTTCATGAAATATAAGGATAAAAGAGTAAAATCACATATTTTTAAGTGATGTTCAAAAGTATGAGGCTTATGTCTAGAATTTTTCAATAAAAAATACCTTCAGATCAAGGCCGACAGTTTCTTAAGGAGAGGTTTGGATTCAAGATCCACCTCAACTCATCTCACCTCATCATTATAACTTTCTCAATTTTTCACACAAAATATAATAAACAATTCAACTCAAATTTCAAAATAATTTTTTCAAAATCTTACACCAAATATAATAAATAATTCAACTTTTATTCTACTATTCACAAACCATCTCAACCCATCTCAACTCATCTCTAAATCCAAACATTTGGAACAACCGATACAGCAATAATTTCAATCATACAATGCAACTTTTAAATTAAGATGATAAATTATTGCATGCATTATTGGTCTTCTGTCTTTTTTTTTAAATGATATAGACGTGATTTATTCATAAGCACGTGCATGCAAAACATGCTATGAAGTAGGGGTGACAATATGTGACACGACCGGTTAACTCAATAGGAACACGACACGATAAAAGTTGGTTAAGGTTTAGCCTTAACGGGTGCGGGTCAAAACGGATTGACCCGTTAAGACACGATTGCTTAACGGGTCAATCCGTTATGACCCGTTAAGAAAATTGAATTTACCTTTATACCCTTAGACTAAACAAATTAAAAAAATCCTAAACTACCTAACCCACTTCCTTCTTCAAGTTCTAAATTTGTATAGATTTGTATTTTTAATTTTTAATTATATTTGTAATTGTAACATTAATATATTTACAATATATGTTTTGTTTATAATATTTGGGATGTAATTTTAATAATGCATATTATTACAAATTGTGTGGATTATATTTGTTTGGATTGTAATTTTAGACTTGTAGTTAGTTTTTTTATTTTTTATAGATATTATTTATATTTAAATATTTATATGAAATCAATCAGGTTAAACCAGTCGTGTCGTGTCATATCATGTTTGTTCAACCCATTAACGTAAACGGGTTAAAACGGAACAGGTCGTGTCGTGTCATATTGTGTAAATTTATTTCTTATTCATTAACGGGTCGTGTTCGTGTCGTGTCAAGGTATATACATTACACTTAATGGGTCAACACGAACACGACACGTTAACTTTCCCAAATTCTTACACCAAATATAATAAATAATTCAACTTTCATTCTACTATTTACAAACCATCTCAACCCATCTCAACTCATCTCTAAATCCAAACATCTCCATTTGGAACGATCGATACAGCAATAATTTCAATCATACAAATGAACTTTTAAATTAAGATGATGAATTATTGCATGCATTATTGGTCTTTTGTCTTTTTTATTTAAATGATGTACACGTGATTTATTCATGAGCACGTGCATGCAAAACATGCTATGAAGTAGGGGTGACAATATGTGACACGACCCGTTAAACCAATATGAACACGACACGATAAAAGCGAGTTAGGGTTTATCCTTAACGGGTTCGGGTCAAAACAGGTTAACCCGTTAAGACACGATTGCTTAACGGGTCACTAACAGGTCAACTCGTTATGACCCGTTAAGAAAATTGAATTTACCTTTATACCCTTAGACCAAACAAATTAAAAAAAAATCCTAAACTACCTAACCCACTTCCTTCTTCAAGTTCTAAATTTGTTTAGATTTGTATTTTCAATTTTTTATTATATTTGTGATTGTAACATTAATATATTTACAATATATGTTTTGTTTATAATATTTGGGATGTAATTTTAATAATGAATATTATTACAAATTGTATGGATTATATTTGTTTGGATTGTAATTTTAGACTTGTAGTTAGTTTTTTTATTTTTTATAGATAATATTTATATTTAAATATTTATATAAAATCAATCAGATCAAACGGGTCGTGTCGTGTCATATCATGTTTGTTCAACCGATTAACGTAAATGGGTTAAAACGGAACGGGTCTTGTCTTGTCATGTCGTGTAAATTTATTTCTTATTTATTAACGGGTCGTGTTCGTGTCGTGTCAAGGTGTATACATTACACTTAATGGGTCAACACAAACACGACCCGTTAACTTTCTCAAATTCTTACACCAAATATAATAAATAATTCAACTTTTATTCTACTATTCATAATCCATTTTAACTCATCTCTAAATCCAAAAATCTCCATTTAGAACGATCGATACAGCAATAATTTCAATCATACAATGCAACTTTTAAATTAAGATGATGAATTATTGCATGCATTATTGGTCTTTTGTCTTTTTTTTTTTTAAATGATATACACGTGATATATTTATGAGCACGTGCATGCAAAACATGCTATGAAGTAGGGGTGACAATATGTGACACGACCCGTTAAGCCAATACGAACACGACACGATAAAAGCGGGTTAGGGTTTATCCTTAACAGGTTCGGGTCAAAACGGATTGACTCGTTAAGACACGATTGCTTAACGGGTCAACCCGTGATGACTCGTTAAGAAAATTAAATTTACATTTATACCCTTAGACCAAACAAATTAAAAAAATCCTAAACTAACTAACCCACTTCCTTCTTCAAGTTCTAAATTTGTTTAGATTTGTATTTTTAATTTTTTATTATATTTGTGATTGTAACATTAATATATTTACAATATATGTTTTCTTTATAATATTTGGGAAGTAATTTTAATAATGAATATTATTACAAATTGTGTGGATTATATTTGTTTGGATTGTAATTTTAGACTTGTAATTAGTTTTTTTTATTTTTTATAGATATTATTTATATTTAAATATTTATATATAATCAATCAGGTTAAACGGGTTGTGTCGTGTCATATCATGTTTGTTCGACCCATTAACGTAAACTGGTTGAAACGGAACGAGTCGTGTTGTGTCATGTCGTGTAAATTTATTTCTTATTCATTAACGGTTCATAATGGGTTGTGTTCGTGTCGTGTCAAGGTATATTCATTACACTTAATGGGTCAACACAAATACGACCTGTTAACTTTCCCAAATTCTTACACCAAATATAATAAATAATTCAACTTTCATTCTACTATTTATAAACCATCTCAACCCATCTCAACCCATCTCAACTCATCTCTAAATCCAAACATCTCCATTTGGAACGATCGATACAACAATAATTTCAATCATACAATGCAACTTTTAAATTAAGATGATGAATTATTGCATGCATTATTGGTCTTTTGTCTTTTTTTTTTTAAATGATGTACACGTGATTTATTCATGAGCACGTGCATGCAAAACATGCTATGAAGTAGGGGTGACAATATGTGACACGACCCGTTAAACAAATACGAACACGACACGATAAAAGCGAGTCAGGGTTTATCCTTAACGGGTTCGGGTCAAAACAGGTTAACCCGTTAAGACACGATTGCTTAACGGGTCACTAACGGGTCAACTCGTTATGACCCGTTAAGAAAATTGAATTTACCTTTATACCCTTAGACCAAACAAATTAAAAAAAAATCCTAAACTACCTAACCCACTTCCTTCTTCAAGTTCTAAATTTGTTTAGATTTGTATTTTTAATTTTTTATTATATTTGTGATTGTAACATTAATATATTTACAATATATGTTTTGTTTATAATATTTGGGATGTAATTTTAATAATGAATATTATTACAAATTGTGTGGATTATATTTGTTTGGATTGTAATTTTAGACTTGTAGTTAGTTTTTTTATTTTTTATAGATATTATTTATATTTATATATTTATTTAAAATCAATCAGGTCAAACGGGTCGTGTCGTGTCATATCATGTTTGTTCAACCCATTAACGTAAACGGGTTGAATCGGAACGGGTCATGTCATGTCTTGTCGTCTAAATTTATTTCTTATTCATTAACGGATCGTGTTCGTGTCGTGTCAAGGTATATACATTACACTTAATAGGTCAACACGAACACGACCCGTTAACTTTCCCAAATTTTTACACCAAATATAATAAATAATTTAACTTTTATTCTACTATTCATAACCTTAGAGACCAAGTTAAAATAGATGGAATAAGGCCAATTAGGCAACCTTTTTGGGATGAACGAGCAGCATGTCGAAACCAAGACTCCACTCTATCCTTCCAAAGCCTGCTCGGGACAAAAGGCATGCCCACTTGCATATAAATTCTATGCCAAAGCTCCTTAGCTACATTGCCAGTAGCCAATACTCGATCGCGATCTTCCAAATTCCACCATGCACAACATTCACATTTTGATACCATTGGAATACCCAACTTACTTACTTTATCATCAACACTAAGACAAGCATTCATCTCCTTCCACATAGTCACTGAATATTTTTTTGCGAGAGCTGCGTTCCACACCCAATTTGACCAATTCATTTTTTAAGCTCTAACTCTCACACTTTCCCAAGCACTTTTTGGAGAATTCACCATTCAAATTTGGATTCCAAACCAGCAAATCAGCACCTTCTTTATACTCCCTATTAATGTCGTGTTTCGCACACCCTTGGGCCAAGCTCCAACAACTCAAGTTTTCCACAATGGGCCCTGCACAGAGAAGAATGAAATGTGACTTTGAGAGAGTAGCCTTGGGGCTGAGAAACTGTCGATGCCGAAGTTAGTAAATGCACTTGGAGTGTAGTAAATAAGTAAGGAAATCCTAGGGATCAGAGAGAAAGTTTTCTCGTACATGGCATCAACTATTTACACTACTGGTTTGAAGAGATGATCATGTCTGCTCTCATGAAGTTCGGGTTCGTCGTACTATTCATTTTGCCAATCTTCAAACGCGGCGCCCTTCTGGATTCTTCGCCACATCTGTGTATTTTGCAGTCATTAATTTGCACATCATTCCAAGGGATACTTACAACAATTGCGTTAATCGAGGGATCTTGTTACTTGGGTGAGACACGTGTGAGATACGTGGAGTTATGACACCTCGATAAAAGGGATCTTCCCACCGTCTATATATATAAGGACTACCCTCCAGTTGAGTGGCCCATCACAATTTCTTCCAAAGTATTTTCGTAAATCTCTCCTTGTCGTTATGGCCCCAAAGAAATCTTCACACTCTGGTGCCCGCGCGGTGACCTCCTGTGCCGCTCCAGCTACTGTCGCACGAGGCGACTCCCTTACAGATGATTTTGCAGGATTTTTCTAGCAATCAACAATTACTTCCGAGGAATTGCAAGAACTGGAAGTGACTTACCGGATCCCTCCAAAACTAGAGCTTGAAGTGCCCCCTCCCACCAGCGAAGCGGTGGATGAGGAAGGTTATGGTACTAGAGTTTCAGTGTATCCTGCAATATTCTCCTGTGGCCTAAGGTTGTCAGTTCCCCGGCCAGTGCATGAAGTGCTGGCTTTCTTTGAGCTAGTGCCCACTCAACTCCTCCCCGTTGCATGGAGGATTTTGGTCTCGTGTTGTATCATCTAGCACCCTGCCTTGGAGGAGACCGGGTCAGACCTGACTGCCTGTGAATTCTTTATTACCCAAAATTTTGGTCTTGGACCCTATCTGATTCGGAAGGTTTGCAGCGTGATGCCCATTTGCAACAGGTAAAAGGAGTTATATCAAACTCATATGAGTCTTCCAGGACCATTGATGGGACGATGGGAATTAGGGTGAGGAGCTCCAATAGGGCAAAAAGCATGCCCTTGCATGTTAATTTATGATGAATAGGATTATGTATTGGAATATTCGAGGATTTGGGACTTCCAGGAAAAGACTTTTGAAGATGGTGAAATCTAGTAATCTGTGTATTTTTGACGTAGCTAAGCCGTTTTTTGATGGGCAACAATTTTGTCGTTTGCATAAAGATGTTTATTTTGAAGGCAATGTTTCAAATCAAGAGGAAGGGGGAAAGCTTTGGTACTATGGTCTAAAGATGTGAAAGTCTCTATGCTGGGTTCCTCTTCTCAAAGTATTACTATGGAGATAGAGTTGGCCGGTAAAAGTTTGTGGATTTCTTTTGTTTATACAAAATGTAAATATGGGGATCGTCGTATGTTGTGGGATGAGCTATGTAGTTTACACCCTCAAAATATTCCTTGGATGATTATTGGTGATTTTAATATAATCATATCGGATGAGGAGCGCATTGGGGGACGTTCTCACCCACATATTGCCATAGAGGAATTTAATTCTTTCATTGATATGGCTGATTTATCTGATTTGAACTTCCAATGGAATAAGATGACTTGGTGTAATGGTCATGTTAGGAGGTCTCGAAGTTGGGCAAGATTAGACCGAGCTCTTGTCAATTCGGCTTTTGTATTGGAGTATCCTTCGGCAGGAGGAGTTTATTTACCTAAAATATCTTCTGATCATGCCCTTTTACAGGTTGACTTGATTCCAAAAGATAGGACATACATGCATGTTCCATTCAAGTTTCAACAAATGTGGACCACTCATGAACAGTTTCTAGATTTTGTCACTAATGCATGGAAGGAGGAACAGTGTGGTGGATGGATGGTTCGATTGGCGAGGAAATTAAAAACATCAGAAAGGGGCTCTCTGTGTATGGAACATGAAGGTTTTCGGTTGGACAGGGACTCACATTAAGCAATTGGAGGAAAGGGTGCATCCGTTGGAGGAACAATTGCATGTTGGTGTCTTAGAGGATGTAGAACTGGATCTTTTATCTTCCAAAGTTGAATTGGCTACATGGAATAGTAGAGAAGAAAGCCGTTTGGCCCAACAAGCAAAGCAAGCATGGTTAAATTCGGAAGAGGCAAACTCAAAATTCTTCAAGGTCATGGCTTTCAAAAATAACAAAGTGGTGGGGCAGATGGAAATTAGTGAAGACATATGGCTAAAAACTCCAGAGGAAGTTCACTCAGGGGCTGTATCTTATTTACAAAAATTCTTGGCTTCTCATCACCAATTATCATTACCGAATTTATCGTCGCTTATTGATTGGGTCATTCAGGAGGATGACAATGTGGCTCTCCTTGAGCTTCCTTCAATCCAAGAGGTAAAACAAGCTATGTTTTCGATTCCTACGAATAGTAGTCCGGGTCCTGATTGATTCGAGTTGGGTTTTTATAAATCCTGTTGGGGTATTGTTGGTTCATATGTGGTGGATAGGGTACATGATTTTTTTAGAGGTGGTAAAATTCCTAGGGAGTTCATGGCCTCTTTTCTAGTTTTGATTCCCAAGGTTGACAATCCAAAGAGTTTTGATAAATTTCGTCCTATTAGTTTTTGCTTAGTATTTTATAAGGTATGTACTAAAATTCTTGTGGGTCACTTATCTCCTTTATTACCTCAATTAATCTCCGAGGAACAAGGAGCCTTCATACTTAGCAGAAGTATTTTTGAGAATGTGAGCTTGATGCAGGAGATGATTAAAAACATTAATAAACCGGCTCGAGGAGGTAATGTGGTTTTGAAGATAGACATGGCCAAGGTCTATGAGAGAATTAATTGAGATTTCCTTATTCACTCTTTGGCCGCTTATGGTTTTTCTGAGCAAGTTTGTATTTTGGTATGCCAGTGTATCTTTTCACCATGGTTCTCAGTTGTTATGAATGGTATTCTAAAGGGTTTCTTTTAGGGAGGGAGAGATTTAAGGCAAGGAGATCCTCTATCTCATTATCTCTTTATTTTGGTGGAAGAAATTTTTTCCAGATTATTGAAAAAGAATTTTCAAGAAAAGAAAATCTCTCATTTTCAACATCCTAGAGGGGCACCTACTATATCTCACTTGCTATATACTGATGATATTGTGATTTTTGCTAGTGGTGATAAAAAGTCGATCCAGGCCATTTGTAAGGTTCTTGCAGTATATGAGAGTTGGTCTGGGCAATGGGTCAACAAAGAGAAGTCCTATTTTTTCGACCCTTATTACATGTGCTAGGCGACGAAGCATCTTACATATTTCTAACTTCACTGAAGGGTCTCTGCCATTCAAGTATTTTGGGGTTCCTATTGTGTCAGGGAGGTTAAAAGCAATTCATTTTGATGAGTTTCTAGGTAGGATAAGAGATAAAATTAGGGGATGGCAATCTCGGCTTTTGTTTAGTGGAGCTCATCTCCTGCTTTTGAAGCATGTGCTTGGCAACTTTCCTATCCATCTTTTATCGATCTTGCAAGTACCAAAATATGTCCTCTCCTCTATTTCCAAAATTTTTAGTAATTCTTTCTGGGGTTATAAGGATGGAAAGCCAAAGAAACATTGGAAATCTTGAGATTTGATGTGCAAACCTGTCAAAGAGGGTGGTATTGGCATTCAAAATTTCAATGAGGTGCAGAAAGCTCTTCATATGAAATTTGCTTGGAGGTTATTATCAGAAGACTCTTTTTGGTCCAGATTTTTTAAGGCCAAATTATCAAACTTCCATAGTTAACCCAACCAAAGGATCTAGATTTTGGAAAATAGTGACGAGGAGTATATCGGATGTTCTTAATCATTCGAGATGGAAACCCAAGAGAGGGGATATTTCATTTTGGCTGGATAAATGGTTAGGTGATGAGCCTCTTGCAGCTACATGTCTTACTATCTTACCTCACTTAAAATTAAAAGATTGTCACATGGAAGGGGGTTGGGATATGGACTTGTTCGTGGGTGTTCAAAAGGCGCAGGAAATATCTTCTAATTTATGTAGGCAAAGGGATGAGGCTGACAGTTTAATATAGATGGCTAAGGATGATGGTAATTTTTCTACTAAGAGTGCTTGGGAGTTTATTCGGGTACAAGCCCCAAAAGTTAGATGGACTGACTGGTTTGGCATCCGTGTATCCCAAAAAATATGCAACTATCATGTGGAAAAGTAGTCATAATGCTTTCACTATGGATGATAAAATTCGTAGTATTGGCATTCCCTTAGTTTCAAAATGTAACTGTTGTGCACAAGGGGAATATGAGGACTTAGATCATGTATTGGCAACAGGTGAAGTGGCAAGGATTATTTGGAGGAGATGTGCTTTGCAAGTGGGGTTCCTTAGATATCAACATTGCACATAGAAGCAAAGTGCATGGTTTGCTAGAGCCTCCAAAGCATCGGCAAAGGGTCAACTTATAGGCCTTATTCCATCTATTGTTACTTGGAGGCTTTGGCTTCGACGACGCAGAGCTCGCATGGAAGGAAAATGGGAATCGGTAGAAGACATCTGGTGAAGTATTAAATTTTGGCTTATTAAACTGAGCGAGAAATTGAAGATTTTGAAGCCGTTATCTTGGCACGATGAGATTTTATTGGCTAATTTAAATACTCCCTACAAGCCGAAGACATGTGGACCTAGTCAGATAGAGTACTGGAGCCGTCCAAGGGAACGTTAGGTGAAATTAAATATAGATGGCAGTAGTAGGAAAAGCTTGAAGGAGGCGGGTGCAGGTGGGCTAATACGTGATTCATCAGGTAATTTGGTACTTGCTTTTTCTATCCCTCTAGAGTATGGTACTAATAATTATACGGAATTCATGTACCTATTACATGGTGTCAGACATTTGAGGAGAATGGGTTTTTCTAATGTGAAAATAGAGATGGATTCTATGGTTGTTGAAAATTGGATAATTGCCTCTAATTGTCCCATTTGGTACCTAGAAGATTATTGGATTGAGCTCATGGAGTTGCTTCAAGATTTTAATTTCAGAATACGGCATGTCTATAGGCAAGGAAATAGCCCAGTAGATTTCTTGGCAAAGCTGGCATCTGATGGTTGCGCTGCTACATGGGAGTCCTTGGCTTTTGTCCCTTCTTTGTTAAGAGGTTTGATTAGGACTAATAAGCTGGGTCTTCCATATATTATAATATGATTTAGAGTGATGGTTTTATCATTAATTGTTGTTTGCTTGTTTGTGTATTGTTTAGATTGATTTGAATAATGGTTTTCATACCTGGTTTGGGATTTTATGTTTATTGTAACCCCTCTGGTGTTTGGTTGTAACCACGATTTTTCTCTGTCATAAGTGACGGTTATCAATAAACTTGGGGTACCGTCCTCTTCTATATATAAAAAATAAATAAAATAAAACACTAGTATAATATAGTGTTGAGCAAAAATTTAAAAATTCGTCTTCGAATCTGATTTCCCTCCGACTTGATCCATTCCGACTTTGCTCTGACTCCGTTCCGATTTCATTTTGTCGGATTTTTTTTTTTTAATTTTTCAATCGGAGTCAAAGTCGAAGGTGTTACTGGATCGACTCTGACTCTGATATTGTACATATGCTATAAAAATATGTATTATTTATCATATATACTAGTATATTTATATAGCTAACTTATATACTTAAATAATATACGTAATTATTATAAATAATAGTTATTATTTATATTTATAAGTTAATTATTATAAATAATATACTTATACTATAATATAAATAAACTAATAATAGTTTAGTGTGTGTGTATATATACATATATATATATATATAACATTATAGTATTACTATCATACATAATCAAGTATAGAAATAACTCAGACACTAATATTAAAATAGGGCTAGTATAGTAAGTTAATAACACATTATAGTATAATAACATATAATTATACACTAGAAATAATATGTAATGCCATAATATAACATATAATAATTGGACACTATAGTATAAATATAGCATAAAAATAAGTTAGTATTAGTGTAGAAGTAAATTAGCAGCCAATGATTTAATTTCAGTTTTTAATTTTGAAAAAATTAAAATTGAAAGCTCAAAAAAAATTCTTTTTTGAAAACTGGCTAAATATAAAGTTAAAAAGAAGCAAAAAAAATTAAAATTAAAAATCCAAATTCGGCTCTACTCCAACTCCGTTCTAAAAGTCGAAGTCAGATCGAAGCCTATACAAGTCAGTGTCGGAATTGAGTTTAGGAGAATCCCACTTCGATTATATCGGTGCTCACCCCTTGCACAATACAGTAAGATATTTAACAGAAAAAATATGATTAGGGACAAAATCATGAATTTAGAAGTCAAAGCTTTTAGTTTTCTACAAAAGCTTTACCTCAAACTGCACAAATAGATTAATTCCCTAGCTATTGTAGCCTTTTTTGTTCCCTTCCTTTTAAGCTTCTTCAATATTGTTTTTGCTATCATTCACTGTTTTGGCTGTCTTGTGGTGTTTAAAATTAGGCCTCAGCTCTCCTTTTGTATCTTAATTTGTCTATATTAATTATGTTAATCTATTAGTATATTAAAAATAATATTCGAGATCTTACTGTTTTTCTCTAAGGTATTGAACTACTACTTGAATCCAGGTTCCTTGAGACCGGATGTCAAAACCCATTTCATTAACGGAATTGTTGAGAGCAAGTATGGCCGGAGCTGATCAATAAACATGATAGAACACTAGAATCACAACCAGCACACTTAAGTATACATAAAATAGCCCTAGCTCTATGAAATAGTAAATCAATGTATTTCCATTAGTACGTACGTACGTACCAGCTCTCAATAGAATCCATCAGCAACACAAGTTCATTCAAAGTTGCATATGCATCATAAATATATATGATCATCTATTCTTATTATTATTATCGTGGAAATGACCCTTTTAATTATATTATATCATTCTCCTGCAATATCCAAACTGAGGCTAAAATGATTTGCCCACTGTTTAAATTAAGAAACTCACCATCAGCCTATCCCGGCCAGCTTCCAAAGTTCAACTGCTCTAGAATTATAGAAATCATGCTTGATGTGATGTGGTGACATGCTATAGACAACAGAGAATTATCAGATAGGCATGTAATTTGGAGTTGGGTGATCCATGGAAAATTTTAGTACGAAAACGGTTAAAATTCCTAATTAAAATATTGTTAGATGAATTGAAATGAATTAAGAGATGACAATTAATAAATGAGTACTACTATTTTAAGGCATGTATATTATACACATTATTTACGTGACATAATTTAATTTATAAGATAATTTTTAAAATTTAATTTTTATAAATCAACTCTTATTATTTAAGTGATATAGATGGAATATTACTCTACATACTCACTCGAGAATAGAACAATTCTTAATAAAATCTCAAGATTTCATCCCTTTTATTAAACAAAAAGGGTAGGTTGAAATTGGAACAAAAATCATAAATATAATAAGTTTGCTAGACCTCATGTGTAACACTCCCAAATGTAAAAGGAAAATTACAGAGAAAATCGCAGGAGCTCCTCCAGAAAAGAAGAAAGAGATGGAAGAGGAAAATATATTACATTCCAGATTGATTCCTATAATAACAACTGCCACCGGTATATATAGGGGCTATAATGAGAACAGTAATGCTATATACAATCGTGGAATGGACAAACGCCGTACAGTCGCTTTGAAAAAAAGTGGAGTCTACTCATAAAAAATTAATTTCTTTTCATGTGAGTCTCATATTTATTCACTTTTTTCAAAGCGACTGCACGATTCTTACACACTCACGACTGCAAGTATCATTTTTCAAATGGGAAAGCCACAATAAAGACCATGGGCCCGTTCTAAAATCACAACTCCTACTCAAGGAACAAGCTCCTGAATCACTAGGACTGGAGGCCCATCAAGCCCAGCCCAAATTAATTGGGTTTGTTACGTTGTCGTCCCCTTCAAAGAACTCAATGACTAAGTTCCCGTCCTTCTCGTCAATATTCTTGTGAACTGCATTATCAGAAATGTAGCCATAGAGACCTTACCATGTACGCTCTCGATTTCGGTTGGGGCTGCCACTGCTAGCTAGGTGGTTCTCGGTTCAACCTGGAGGCTTGTTGTGACGTGGTGGTGGACAATAGTCAACCATTGAAAAGAAAAGTTTTTCAAGTATTATTGATGATAGTTGAAAAACACAGTTTGAGTTATCACAATTAAATGATGACTGTAATCAAGGGTCTACAAAGGTGTAAGGATTCGCTTAGCAAATGGAGCAGAAAGGAAGCTAATAATCTGAGGGGTTCTATAATTACTAAGCTGAACGATATTTCCAAGCTGCAAAATTTAAATACAGGTGAGCATACGGGTTGCATAAATCAGAAACAGAACGAAGTTGATGGATTGCTTGAAGAAGAGAATATTAAGTGGAAACAGAGAACTAAACAACGGTGGTTTCAAGATGGTGATAGGAAAACTAAGTTCTATCACATGTACTGTGCAAACCAAAGGAAGATGACCAATTCCATAAGTAGGATTGAAAGGGACAATGGATTTGTTGCCACATCTTCTGAGGATATTTCAGATTTGTTCTACAAAATTTTATCAGGAACTGTTTTCTTCTTCTTATCTTGTTAACATTTCTTGCTGCCTCAGGCCTATGGTCTCGAAAGTCACTTAAGAGATGAACAATTTTCTGACCAAAGATTTCATAGCAGATTATATTAAGGAGATTTTCTTTCAAATGAATCCATTGAGCTTCCCTAGACCAGAAAGTTTCCCTGCAGCGTTTTTTCAAACTCACTGGAACATTGTTGGATAGGATGTGTGTGAAGCAGCTCTTGACTTACTCAACTCGGATGGTGAGATAAACCAGATAAATGAGACTCATATTGTGTTAATCCCCAAGATGAAAACTCCTAAGAAAGTCTCTGATTTCATACCAATATCCTTGTCCAATGTCTTCTATAAGATCATCTCCAAAGCTTTGGCCAATAGATTGAGAAAAATTCTTCATGAGGTCATTTCATCCACCCAAAGTGCTTTTGTCCCAGGGATTGATTATGGATAATGTGATTGTTGCTTATGGAGCTACGCACTCAATGAAAAAAAAAAAGATAAAAGAAAAATCAAGCTTCATGGCTTTGAAACTTTACATGAGCAAGGCCTATAATATGGTGGAATTGGAATTTTTAAGATTTTCTATGATCAAGATTGGTTTTAATGCAAAATGGGCTGAACTGCTTATGAGATGCATTCATTCAGTATCATATTCTATTCCCATCAATGGTTCACCACAAGTTTCTTTCAAAGCAACTAGAGGAATAAGACAGAGTGATCCACTGTCACCCTACATTTTTCTTGTATGTTCTAAAGTTTTGAGTGCTCTTCTTAATCATGCTGAGGCAAATAGATCAATATCAAGCATTCTAGTAGCTCGAGGCAAACCGCGTTGCGTTAATCACCTATTTTTTGCAGATAACAGCTTGTTGTTTTGTAAAACTAATTCTTTGGATTGGAGCATAATGATTGATCTTCTTGACACCTATGAAAAAGATTCTGGTCAAAGACTCGTTAAAGAAAAAGCATCCATTCATTTCAGCTCAAACATAAACAGTGAGACCCAAAGGATTATTCTGAGCTTAGCAAGTGTTAGATCCTCATCCTCATATGAAAAATACCTTGGCCTACATGCTCTTATTGGTAGATCTCGTACTCAAGCTTTCAACAGCATCTTGGACAAAGTGAGAAGAAGAATTAGTGATTGGAAAACAAAGTTCCTCTCACAAGCTGGCAAGGAAACGTTACTGAAGTATGTGATTCAAGCTTTACTTGTTGTGAAATGTTGTACAAAACACACACACTGACGGTGGCAAATGAAGTAAAAGCAATACAATCAAGCACATGACCCACAATATACATGGTTTGAAAAATTTCATACGTCCACAAAACTGTAGAAATCTTATTAACCATAGCAGATTACAATCACTCAATCGCAACTCACACTCTCTAGGACTTTTTGCTCTCTCACAAAATATGCACTCACCAAACAACTTTTCTTTCTCAAAATATGTTTCAGGCTGTACAAGACATGTCAAATATGACATATATATAGCAAACGACGTTGGAAACCCTAATTTGCAGAAACTGCGTACTTCGCTCCAGCGGCATGTCAAGCGTGCCTCGAGCGAACGACTAAATCACCATTGGCTCGAGCTGGGTGTCAAACAAATACTAGGATTTGTGTCTCGCTCAAGCAAGGTGTCGAGCGAGATTTAAGCAAACTCTCGGACTTGAATTTTGCTCGAGCGGTATGTCGAGCAAACTTCGTTCGAGTGCACTATCGAGCCAAGTTTCAGCAAACACCTTTTTCATCTCCAAAATCAGTCTTCACATACATCCCAACATTACCCACTTAATGCATGGGTGTCTTTAAGCTCCCAAGATCTCTACTTAAACAAATCAATCGTATCATGAATAATTTCTAGTGGTGTCAGCAGCAAAATGAGAGGAAAATTCATTGGATCTCTTGGGGTAAATGGGCAAGGCAAAGACAGTAGGAGGCTAGCAAGATGCTCTAGCTCCAATCTAACATTGCTTGCAAAACAAGGGTGGAGGCTATTACAAAGACCAGATGCTCTAGCTAGCAAGATCTTAAAGCTAAAATACCTCCCTCAATCTTCTTTTTTTGAAGCAAAGTTAGGCTCCAATCCATCATTTATTTGGAGAAGTCTAATTGCAACTAAACAATTGATAGAGGAAGGTGCTATACGGAGAATTGGTAATAGCCAACAAAATCTAAGCATTGGAATGTTCCACTTCTTGAAGATATTTTTTCCAAGAATGAAGCTGAGGTTATCAGAAGAATCCTCATTAACATCTCAAACTGTCTAGAGAAACTTATTTGGAGATGCACTGTTAATGGTCAGTTTTCTATCAAAAGTGCATATCATTTGTAAAAAGATATCTTGGATCATGCTAAACAGCAAGCCTCAAATTCGAATCCTCAAAAAGAAGCATGGTCTAAAATCTGGAAGCTCAATATCCCTAATAGATAAAGTTTTTATGTGAAGAGCAGCTTGCTTGGACTCTCTACCTACAAATTTGAATTTGCATAAGAAGGAAGTTGTTGAATCTTCATACCGTCCTATCTGTTTGAGGGAAGAGGAATCTACCATTCATGCTATATGGGAGTGTTCTGCAGCCAAGGATGTATGGTGTCTATATGCTAAAAGGATACAAAAAAGTGGGTTTAATTTTCTACAGCCTATTTTCTGAATCTGTTTGCAACCACGGTTGATCTATATGAACAGGAACTATTGGAAGAAATTGCAATAATAGCAAAGAAGATATGGCAGAGAAGAAATGAACTAATTTTTCATGGCAAGTTTACTCACCCAACAGTTGTAATATAGCAATTGAGACAACTGCTCATGGAGTTCCAAGAAGCTCACAAAGGAGCTGTCAGGTCTGATAGAGCCATGTTAATAGCTACTACAGGTGGGAACCTCCTCCTAAGGGTGTCTATTAAGTGAACTGGGATGCAACAATTAATAAGACATTCGGCAGAGTGGGTATAGGGATCATTATTAGAGATCATGAGGGCAAAGTGGTGGCCACAAAAAGAATGCAAGGGGATTTGTTTTCTAATTCTTATCTTGCTAAATCCTTTGGAGCTTTGCAGGCTGTTATCATTGCTACTGAAATTGGCCTATGGAAGATTATACTTGAAGGGTATGCCGTTCAAATCATTTACAGCGTCACTCAGGCTGAAACTTCTTGCCATAGCTTGGGAGTTTCGTCTTGGATGCTAAACATAAGCTTTTACATTTTGATAGCTGGAATGCCCATCACATTAAAAGGGATGCAAATATTATTGCCCATGTTTTAACAAAAAATGCTTTAGGTCCCGTTTGAATGTTGTGATAAGTTGAGTTGTTTATGAATAGTAATGAGTTAAGATGGTAGAGTGAGTTTTGTGGGACTCACCTAAGATAAGTTTAGATGTGTTTGGATGTTAAAATGAGTTTAGATATATTTATTAGAAGTTGAAAAATGTTGTGGATCCTGTATGTAAATAGGTGTTGAGTTGAAAAAGTTATGTGTCCCATGTGTAAAGAGATTTTAAGTTGAGATTAATTTAGTAATTTAAGAGTTGAGTGTTTGGATGTTAAACTCAGCTTAAAATTAGATTGAACTGAGTTGATCTCAATTTAGTTAGACCTCCGAACAGAAACTTAAGAGTTATTAGAGGATATTATTGATTTGGAGGAGTGTCCTCCCTGTATTATTTCCTTCATTTGATGAAGTCTATCAATAAAGCATATTGTTTCTCCAAAAAAAAAAAAAAAAAAGCCTCGATGTGTTAGCTGAAAAGACCTATTTGCATCTTCTAAAATTCGGACGGAATCTATGCAATCGTGATTTTTCAGTTTTCCCTCGCCCCGTCTTCCGCCATAAACGTATGCATTATTATCAACAGACTAGTCGTAGCCCAAGCCATGCACGATAAAACAAAGTCCCTATTTATCATAGAAAAAGAAAAAATAGTGATTTTCGTGTGACAACTACAATTGAAGAGAAACTGAATGGTTATTTAAATTGATTGGTCTTTTGAGAATAGAAAATCAAATTGTCTTTTATGCAATAAATGGTTATTTAAATAGTAGGAGAGGATATAAGATGGATATGTAAATGATCACAATGAGTGAAGTGAAAGGTTTGTGTTATAATTAAGAGAATCATAAAATTATGGAACCAATAAAATAGTAAAAAAATTGAAGATTGTTATGAAAATGCTGAGAAGGATATAATAAAAATTTAGCAATTATATAGGCCTTCTGGGGTCCCAACATACATCTGAGTCTAGTTAATGACATTCCACATCACAAAGTACAGATTTTCAAAGGGTTTTCCCAATCTGGAGTTGACAAAAGATTGATTGTTGTATCGGATCAGTTTATTGAAACGACCTTTTTTCTAATTTCTTTGAAGCAATGTTCACGATTCAATACATAAATTATGATGCTTGTGTACAAGTGCCATTCCAAATTACAAATGGCTTTAATGAATTTCAATTGAAATGAAATGTTCCAAATCTCCTAGCATTAGGATATGGTTACCCAATGGCAATATCCTTTTTCCATGCTCATTTGCAAAGCTAAGATGTTGACAAGGATCTACTAAGATACTTGTTTTAGTAGATCTGAATGAAGAGGTATGCACACGATCGAATCCAATTAGCTGTTTTTCTGGGGCGCCTTTAAAAACTTTTGGCACTCTAGAGAACAACATCACAACATGGCTTCCATCCATATCACCCAGGTTGATAACAGAAATATGCGCATAGAAACTTAGTGTATTGCAAGATTCCACCTCATCAACATGAATAAAATCAAGTCCATCTCTCACCTGGTGCAGTATGTTCTTGCTGGAACCAGCCTTGATTGCTCCCAATAAGCTTATTTTGTTTGGCACTGATAAGAACTTGTATGTGAAATTGGTGTAGCTTAAGCCTTGTCCAAATCCATAGACCCTATTTCCATTGTAAAACCTGTAGGTTCTTCCCGGATAACCACGAGAAGGATCGGCCCTCATGTTCATATCATACATGGGTATGCTGGTGAATGCCTCAGGATACCAAGTCACGGGCAATCTTCCACCTGTTATTCATATCCAGATATTACAAGAATCTCCACGTTAGAAATATTTCCAAGTATTTAGGTTCCACACAGCAATGAGAATTGTAATTACTTTTACACAACACTGAAAAATTAAACCTTGCCCATAGCATTTAGAGTAGTCATGTCTCCCAATCATTTGAGTGTGGCAGAGAGTGACTCAATTCCACTCAAAATCACTTCTGGCAGTGATAACACATAAGAGGATAGATTCATAACTTTAGATGCTATGACGAGGATAATTTATAATCATGAGGTGGATACACAACTCCCTGTAACAAAAGTACTATTTCTGATACCAACCAGGATTATAGTCTCCAAATATGACTTGAGCAAGTGCTTTTCCTCCAGCTTCACCAGGGTAACCAATCCATATAATGCTTGCAATTCGAGGATCTTCCTCTGCAAATGATACATCAAGGGGTCCACCACCAGTAAGAACAAGAATTACTGGCTTCTTGCTTGCAGCAGCCACAGAGGATACGAGGGCCATCTGTTTACCAGGTAAGAGGAGACTATTCCGGTCATGATCTTCGGTTTCTTGGGACAAATCCAGCCCAGCAACTACAATAACAAAATCAGCTTCTTTGACAGTATGGATTGCTTCATCAAATCCATCATCATAATCACAAGATACATTAAAGCAACCAGCTGCATAGGATGTCTTCTTTATGTATGCTTGGAATCTCTCAAAAAGGCTCTTTGGGTTGCAAGGAACACCTACACAGTTAATTAACAACTGCAAAACATTTAGTTCAGTTGGCAATAAGAAGGCTATTTTAGTTTATGCTATTTTATTTCATTTTTATTGCTAAGCATTTTGAATAGCAACAAAGTTTATGCATAATTGAGAAATGGGATCACCAAAATAAAAGCAGAAGCATTGAGTATTTATTCATCAGGAAAAACAAAAAGAGAAACAGGGGACGGCATGCTGTACTGAAATAGAATGGTATCGGATCATTTACAACTAATATGAACATCCCAAATGCTTCATGGTCGTTCACATATTCCCCAAAATCCGTAATTGAATTATGAAAAACTACACTAGTTGTATCTACGATGACAACAGTAATGAGCATGAAATCATAGAGCATACTTTGGGAATATTTAAATAACTTTATATTAAATCTGACTATAATTCAAAACTTAGATGAATCCAATAACTACAAAATCATATGGGAAATCATACCTGTGTAGCCACCGCCTAGTTGGCTGACATTGTTTGCCTTTGGGCCTATAATAGCTAGAGAACTCACAACATTTTTATCCAAAGGCAGAAACTTTTTGTTATTTTTCAGAAGAACAATCCCCTGCCTCGCTGCTTCAAGTGCCAGCTTCTTGTGCTCCAAGGTACAGACATCTTTAGGTCCCAATTTTCCGAATTTCCCTTTCCTGGGGTCTCCATCAAATAGCCCAAGACGTAGCTGAACCAAGAAAAGATTGTGAAGAGCTCTGTCTATGTCTTGTTCTTGGACCTTCCCACAGCGAATTGCAGAATGTGTATTTCGAAGCAAATATGTTCCACAATTAATATCCATTCCTATAATCAAAACTTATATTGTAACTTGTTGGTGGGGACAGATCCACTAATTGGATTTATCACAGATCATTTTCAAAGTAAATGATTTCTTTTTTATGAGCAAGTAAAGTGAAAATCAATAGCTATTAAGACCTGCTTTAAGGACATCAGCAACTGCATCCTCGGGGGTTTTTGTGAAATTCTGATACTCATAAACAGTGGCCACAGCATCACAGTCTGAGGTGATATATCTGAACTTATTGTCACCAAGGGTTATACTTGTATGAGTCTTATGATCAGTGAAGTTCGAATGTTCAATTTTTCTCATTCATATCAAATAATGAGTTCTCAAAGAACTGTTATTTCTGTAAATGATGTTTCTCCTACCATAACTGGAGGGATGTTTTTCGTAATGAAATCATCTGACGTTTTGAAAACATTTAAAAAAAAAAAAAAAAAGAGTTCTCAAAGAACTTTACCCGTTGAAACCCCAATCAGTACGAGCTTTTTGTAAGAGATCCCCTCGCGCGCACGCAGGAACTCCATTAATTGCATTATAAGAACACATTAAGCAGCTTGCTTTGCCTTGTTGAATGCAGCTACGAAATGGCGGCTGATAAGTGTCCTCCAAATCTTGCCCAGAGACCTACCATCCCAAGTGAAACAAGCTAAAGCAAACTAAACCCAGCTGAAATCGGCTAACATACTATATCAAAACAAGATTAAATCTTACCACAGCGTTGAAGCTATATCTACTGAAATTCCGCCACTTTTCCAAGTCATAAGCAGTGAAATGCTTGCAACAAGCAGATACCATTAGTCCTTCACTTCCATCATCCCCTCTCAACACTCTTTCCCCCCCAAACCCATTTCTAATTTTTCCTCCAGCTTTCCGATTCCCACCCTGAAAGCCCCTCACGAACTCCACAGCATAAGCAGAAGCGACCATAGGGTCTTCCCCCGGTGTCTCTTGGCCTCTCCCCCATCTTGGGTCCCTGAAAATATTGATATTCGGCGCCCAGAAGGTCAACCCAGCTTGTCCAGCGTTGTACATTGCTCTGGCCTCAACAGCGATGGCCGATCCAATCAAGAACCATAGGCTTCTATTGAAAGAAGCTGCTGTGACGAGGACTTGGGGGAAGCTAGTGGCTGCGGCAATCTTTCCGGTGAAAGAGACTCCGGGGCCATTGGTGGCAATACCATGGAGTGATTCAGACCACCATTCATAGGCGGGTATGCCAAGCCTGGGGATGCCAGTAGTGTTGTCTGTTAACTGCCGGATCTTTTCGGGGAGCCTGAGGTGGGAGACGAGGGATTTAGCTCTGGTGGTGATTGGGAGGGAGGTGTTGCAGAAGGAGTAGTGGCTGTGGTGTGGAGGTTTGCATGGGTACTGGGGTTGTGAATTTGGTGTCGGCGTGATTGGTTTGGCGATGGAGCTGAAGAATTTAAGGAATTCTATGAAAAGGAAAAAGAGGATTCTCCAACGGGAAGACATCCTGGACTGGGATAGTGGGAGGGGCGGTTGAGTCCGAGTTCTTGGTTCCGAAAGTTTGTGGCTTTATCTTATAGCATTAGCATTGGGTTGTCTATCTTATTCTTCAAATTTTGATTAATATGTAATTTTTTTACTTTTAGCTAATCATTCAAAACTTGAAGACTATATTGAATTAGTCATCACACTCTCTATAATAATAAACTATTATTATTTTTTATTATTTATATTTGTTTATTAATTTTTATTTTATTTTCATAATCTTTAATAACCTCCAACAAATCATATTCATTTTTATTTTCAAAATCTAACAATCTATAATATAATAATCTCATATGCATATAGATGATAAAATCTCATATGAATAAAAATCTCATATCTATAATATAATAATCTTAAAAAATACTTTTAGACTTGCTATAGTTCTTTTCATATTTAAAAAAAAGAATGGATTTGCTGTAGCTTATAGTTTGAATGAAAACAATTTAGATAATTCAATGTGGAGCAAATATGAATGATGTTTGCTAAATTTGAAGATAAAAATGTATTTGACTAATCCAATGTCAATGCTCTAAAAAGTAGATTTTTCTCTCTATCTTTCCCGTTTCCCGATTTGGTTTGATCTTGTGATCAGATCAACCTGTCCTTTTGTTTTGTTTTTTAGGTTTTTTTTACATCTTCTAAATTCTTTGATTGGCAAATAAAGATGACCTTGTGGTCGTGTCAAACACATGTATAACTAAAGATAAATGATGTTACACACTCTAGAGATTACATCCGACGACTGTATCCAGAAGAACTGAATACCCCCACCCCAAAATAAAAACAGTTCTTCTGGATACACTCGCCGGATGTAATCGCGGAGGAGTCAGCTGTGCCACATCAGCCACTATATAAATAAAAAAAACCAGCGAAAACACGATTTTCTCTTCGTTTGGAACTGGGTCTAGCGTTGGTGCGCTCTCTTCAGTGATCTTCTTCTTGAGCTCGTCTTCAACTTCGTGGTCTTCAAGTGGACCCGTGCTCTCTCTTCAAGTGAATGAGTCCGTAAGTAGCAATAAGCAGCGACTGAACTGGATCTTCAAGTGGTCTTCTTCCTAGCGTGGAATTGGGTCACTGATGCATCTCGGCTTGTGGTGGCCGTGCCGCAGTTGGGGCAACAAACTTTGTTTATTTGCTCCCTCGTGGCTTTGTTTTCATCTTGAACTTCATCCATTTTCGATTTCAATAAAGAATTTTCATGGTGCTCTTGAATAGCCTGCACATGCAGTTCATTTGAATTTAATTCCTAACTAGCTCGTAATTAAATCCACTTCAAGAAATGCAGACGGTGAACAAAATAGTGCAACGTGATAACTAACTAACTTGAGTTCGAATACAGACATTCCAACATTCAATCAAGCTGTTCAAAAATGAACCAATAAATCATAGAAAAGAAAAAAGATAAAAAAGTATTTTTATAGGAGTTAATATTTTGCCGTTATTGGGCGAGGAGAGTTTGGTCTGGGGTTCGAAGGGATTCAAGGAGAGGAGAGTTGGGACTGGGTCTGGGTCTGGGTCAAAGGGATTCAGAGAGGGGGGAGAGTTTGGAACTGGGTCTTCGAAGGAGGGAGATATAAAACGATGCGTTTTATTTTCCACGTACGCACCGATTGCGTGACAACTACGCATGCCGACTGACTTTAGCGTTTTTCAAATAAAAATTCATTGATCAAGTAACACTACTATACTTCAGTTCTGTTGAAATGGCATCAAACTCAATAAAACAAAGTTTGGTATCAATCTATGTTAATGTAAATCGAGTCTTTCTAAAACTAGGTATCCAGTTTGGATAGTCTGAATTCATCAAAGGATTTGACTTTTCATGATATTCATAAAGGAGATGGTTTTTGGCCAAATCCTGAGAACTAACCATTTTAATCTTCTGGAATCCTTGGATGTATGAGGATCATCTCTCTGTCTCAAAACAGAATTTCTACAAGTGCAGCTTAAATTTAACCCAACACCATTTAATTTATTTTAAATGTGAAAAATATCTTAAAAAATTAAAATGAAATATATTAGACTAGAGAAATGATATTTGCAATCCTAGAGGTGCAAGTCTCGCGTATTCTCTTTGAAAAAAATGGATAAATATGTAATCCACATGAAAAAGTTTTTTTTTTTTTTAATGATGGCTCTCACTCTTTTTGAAACAAAATACACGAAAGTTACACACTCTAGAGTGTATCTAACATTACTCAAGTAATGCCATTTGTCTCATATTCTCTCGTTAGCCAGCCCTATAGTTTTGGGTAGGGTTGTGCATGTGACCGAATCATCAATGGGATCCGATGAGACTCACCCAACCCGAACCGACTTTTATCAGGTTATTATCTGAGCAACTCTCCAACCCGGGAAATAGCAGGTTCGTATTGTGGGTGTCAACCCGTCCAAGCTTTTCGAGTATAAAAGTATACTTTTCTCATACCCTAGCTAGTAGCCGCCTCTGAGGAATGTGCTTAGTAAAGTTGTTCTCCCACAACTGCAACACCTCCAGCTCTGGTCGTGAAACCTATTTCTCAACTCAGCTTTGGCAAGTCTTCAACACCTCCAGCAGTGTCAAGTTCTTTAGCTCGGCAAATGACACTAGAATCTCGCCTGTAAAAAAGCTAGTCGAAAAGTCCATGGATTTCAAGCTCATCAAGTTCAACAGAGAAGAGGTTGAATCCGTAATGGGGCCTATCAAGAGTGGAGAAGACGATTGAGCCTGTAGGATTAGGATTCATGTGGGCATGGCGTGAGTGGTGGGAGGAGTTGGGTCTGAGATGACGGAATAGCGGGTATTGAAATGCTTAAGCAAAAGAAGCGGGGAGGCAACAGGTTGAGGAAGAGAGAGAGCTCTTGGCACTGGAAATGGTAATCGAGTGTGTATGAGGTGACGCAGCATGCATATCTGTGTTGACTGACATCTGTCCAATATGAAGATTGAAGAAGATGGAAATAAAGCAAAGAGAAGCCAGAAGAAAGTGTTATTGACGAGAGAGAAGCAAAAAATGATGGGCTTTTTTGAGTTTGCTATGCAGAGAAGAGAAGAGAAGCAAAAAATGATGAGCTTTTTTGAGTTTTGGGTTTCGTAGTCTGTAGTTTTCTTATTGACGAGTTGGTGTTGGGCAAGTTGAAGCTTGGGGATGCCTCACCTTTTTAGCTTGAGATCTCCTTTGATCCCAAGATTCTAAGACCACTTCTCACTCTTTCTCTCTCGTGGTTTGTGATTCTGTAATTTCTGTAAATAAGTCGTTTCTAGAAGCAAGGAAATGTAGAGTAAACGATGTTGTTTTTATTGGTCGAGTCATATGGGGTTCGACCCGATTTGATTTTCTTCGAGTCGGGCTGGGTCGGATCGATTCCTTAAAAGAGACCATTCAGGTCAGGTCAGACACAAACCCGACTGTAACCAGGCCTAGTTTTGGGTTAATAAAATATGAGTCCCAAGTTTTCGGCCTCAAAAATAAGCCCAACTTACTTAATTAGCCATAATATGGATTTCGAAAAGGCCAAGGTTTTTTACTGTGAGATTTGAACTCAATGGCACAAGTCAAAAGCTTGCTTGATCTTAATATGTCCTAACTACTTGTCAATTGAGGGTTTCAACAGTCCAATAAACAATTGGAACAAAATGTTTTGTGTTGACCTAAAGATCGCGTATCAATCTCTCTTGCACATCTTTTTTTTTTTTTTGAAAATTATTTGTATAAGTTTCGAGTGTTTGTGAAAACCTTTATAAAAAAAATTGAGTCACTAAAAAATAGTTCACTCTATACTTGTATGAGTGATGCTAGGGAGCCCGTTTTGGGCTCCCATTTATTTTGCACAATTGGGTTTTTTTTTTTTTTTGACTTTGTGATTAAGAAAATATTGTTTAATAATATTGTAAATTTTTTTCTTTTTTTTTAATATTTAAAAGTATTAAAAAAAATGATGTGAAAAAAAAATTTAAAAGATTTTTTGGTTTTTAAAATATTTAAAAGTGACTACAAACACTTGTCCAAACAAAGTGTGAATCGCCCTTTGCAAATCATTTCCAAAGCTATAGACAATTCTAACTAGATTCCTATTTTTGGCCTACTAGCATATATGGCTGGAGTAAGAGATTTAGGAGATGTTTGGCAAATAAAGAAGTAGCTCAAAATTCTTACAATTCTCAAAATTAATTCTCATAACTTCATTACAAACATCACTCAAATATAAAACAATTTTTAATTTCAAGTTTTCAACTGTTTCATCTAATCATTACTTAGTTATTACTCAAACACAAAAATTAATACAACATTTACAAACTCAAAACAAAATAATAATAATAATAATAATAATAAATTACATTTAAACAATTTTTTAACTTAATCTATTCAGTTTTACAACATTCCAAAATAATACTTATTTTAAAATATATTTTTATTTAACTTTTCCTCTCTCTTATGCCAAAACCCAATAAAAATATTTTCACATAACTCATTTCACTACTATTTATAAAATTTTGAGATATTCTAAGCATTCAAACATGCGCCCCTAAAACTATGTGTTTTATTCATTTAGACCAACGGTGGACCCAAAAAAATCACTTCTCAACCTTACGACCTTCTTGTTCTGCTATTATTAGTAAGGCTGCGTTTGGATGCACAACTCAGTCCAGTACACTTCATTTTTAAACTAAGTTTAACATCCAAACGTAGGTTTTTACACAGGTTGAATAGAGTCCAAAACTGAACTCATCTATAGGGCCCACAATTGACAAACATTAATTTTCAGCTTTACTTTTCTCTCCATTGTATACAATGTTTCCATCACTCGTGGGGCCCAACTCAATTATTTATCATTTTTTCTACTTGGCTGGTCTGGCTGCAACTGCAGCTTTTCAGGAAAAAAAAAATTTCCCAAGTTTTGGCATCAGTAGTTGCTTAGATCATGTCAGATGAATAGTAAAATTTAATGGGGGTACACATTTATTTTACAACTTTCCATAAATATATCTAAACTCATCTGAACATCCAAACACACCTAAACTCATCTTAAGTAAGTCTCACAAAACACACTCAACTATCTCAACTCACTACTATTCATAAAGAACTCAGCCCAGCTCAACATCCAAACGTAGCCTAATACTTGGTCCTTTGAACTCATTCAAAAATTTAAAAAATAATAATATACACTACAACAAATACCACTTTTGTTTAGGAGTGTGTCTGGTCGAAAAAAGTATAACCTTAGTGGGAAAAAATTTTTTGCCACCAATTTGGTCTGTGGGAGACTCGTGGCATATAACTGGTGAAGAAAGAGTCTTTTCCCACCAAAAAGATTATTCATGGGAAAAAAAAAATTTTGCCCATAACAACATTGGCGGATAAAACACCCAAAATTTCGTAAGAAATAGATGTAGACATTCCCTTCTATCGTGGGAAATAATGTTCTAAAGTGGTGGAATATAGCTCTACCCATGATCGGTGTCGTGGAAAATGCTTGCGGACCATTTGGCCCATGAACAATAATTGTGCCAATTATACTTGTTTCCACATCCAAATTTCGTGGGAATTGACCAAAAGTCACTAAATAAATAAGTATTTCCCACCAGCTTCACTCTTCTTAAAAAGTCTTTTTCTCACAAAACCTACTTATAGAAACTGCTAGTTTTCCCACAAAATTTTACAATCAAACTACTATAATATCACTATATTGAAGGTACAAAATACCAACTAACTGTCAAAAAAATATCAGATATACAACAATGCTCAACTAAACAAAAAAATCTCATTCATTTAATAAAACCAACACCTAAAGAACTTTAACAAAAAATTCAGAAATGTAAATTATATATATCTGAACAGATTTACACATCTTTCCACTGACCAGACAATGAAGACCTGCTGCTTTACTTCAATGTTTACAAATAGAGGAGTATAGGAGGGAAGCCAACATGGTCAATAATGTTCATAACAAAATCCTTGTACCTAACTACATGTATACATATTTCCGGGTCTAGACATATTACTTAAAAAAAATTATTGCTGCTCTTGTGTGCTCCAATTCATATAGTGATCCATGAATTGGTTGCTAATCATCTCCATTCATACTTAGTTGTAAAGCCTCTTAATTCTGCAAATATTAAGGGCTCATACTTACTTGAAAAAACCATGCAGTGATCAATATTAGCCATTTTTGTGTCACATTTCTTAGAGTGTATCTCACCTTTATAAACAAAAAAAAAAAAAAAAAAATGAGTCACTAAAAAATAATTCACTTTTGTAGAGTGTATCTCTCGTTTTTTTAAGATTTTGTTTTCACTTCAATGCCAAAATAAGATTATATAGGGGCACGAGTCACAAGATAAACTCTACTTGAAAGATGTTTTTAAGGGGCTTTTTTTTCTAAAGATTTGGCAAACAATTCCAATAGAATATGTGAGATTAGAGTGCAAGCCTCACCTGTTGGACAAGTGACTACAAACACTTGCCAAACAAGTATGAATCGCCCTTCACAAATCATTTCCCAAGCTGTAGACAATTCTGACTAAATTCCTATTTTGGCCTACTAGCATATATGGCCAGAGTAAGAGATTTAGGGGATGTTTGGCAAATAAAGAAGTAGCTCAAACTTCTTGCAATTCTCGAAATTAATTCTCATAACTTCATTACAAACATCACTCAAATATAAAACAATTTTTAATTTCAAGTTTTTAACCGTTGCATCTAATAATTACTTAGTTATTACTCAAACACAAAAATCAATACAACATTTACAAACTCAAAACAAAAATAATAATAATAATAATAAATTACATTTAAACAATTTTTGAACTTTATCTATTCATTTTTACAACCTTCCAATATAATACTTATTTTAAAATATATTTTTATTTAACTTTTCCCTCTCTTATCCCAAAACCCCATAAAAATATTTTCATACGAATCATCTCACTACTATTTATAAAATTTTGAGATACTTTAAGCATTCAAACATGCGCCCCTAAACCTATGTGTTAATACTCGTTTAGACCAACGGTGGACCCAAAAAAATACTTGCCAATTACATTAGTCTCGGAACAGATACATGCATTAGTAGTCTTAACCCTACGTGTCCCAGCCAACCTTACGACCTTCTTGTTCTGCTATTATTAGTAATACTTGGTCCTTTGAACTTATTCAAAGATTTAAAAAATAATATTAATAATAATTCGGATCTCTAGCGATTCAATTTGGACGTGGTATCCACTAGTCATAGTCCAATATTTCATATAATAATAATTAGTATGGGAATATATTCCAGCATGCCATCAGCTTCTTCGTTAGTACGTACAGAAGAAGCAGTTTCGTCTTATTATTGCATAATTTTCCAACGTGAACAAGCTGCATGCTCGTCGTACGTATAAAATATGAACATACGCCTGCGTCGCTCCTTGTAATATTGAGGAACGTACTCTTGTTATTACACCGGTCCCGTAGTGCTTGCTATGTTTTATATCTATGGCTACGTCTTTATATATGTGGACTTTCTGCTCACTCCAGGAATCATATCGCACTATATATATTCACCTACTAACATATTAAGATCATGGCCCCCATGGTCCAGTTCATTACTGATCAACGCAAATGACAAAATGGTCTGCGGAAGGTTTGGCATGTGCATGCTCATCATCTTTCTATCACTTTTTTATTTTAAATTGCACCATAAAGAGGAGATAGAATAGATATTATTCTTGGAGATGATGAGGTTAAGTGTGGCTAGGGCTGGGCAATGGGTGGCTTGGTGCGCTTGCTGGTGAGCCCGGCCTATAGGATTAATTGGTGAAAAATCGACCCATTTTTATCCTCGGCAGATAGATGGATTCTTTTGAAAAAGAACAATTTTATTTATAATCTTTTTTATTATCAGTTCTCTTAATATCTCATCGGGTATCAAATGATTAGTCCACAGGTTAGATATAACAAATAGTACTCTCCATAACCCCTAGTAGTTGGCTCGAGTGGTAAAACCCTTGGTGGTACTCGCCTACTGGATCTAAGCTAAGGTTCAAATCCTCTTGAAATAATTTCTACGGACTATTGGATTGGGGAAAATTTTCCTTAAATTGTCTGAGTGCACTTCTGGAAAACTCTTTGGCAAGTGCCTGTTTCATGATGTTGTATATGAGTACATTAATTCCATCTTAGATTCTCATTTTTACGTTGTTGTCAAAAATTGGGTTTGATTCTTCATTTTGTTTTACAGCATACTTTATACTTTGTCTGTTTTCTTCAGAGAAATATTTTTCCATCATTGCCTTTAAGTTCATGTGAACCCTGAAGTGAGAATTCTACTACCTCTAGTTGTTAGCTACCATTGCATGTATTGGAGTTTATTTAGGATTTTTTCTAGAAAAACCATCTATGTTCCGTTATAAAGTTTGTCAATAGATACTGAAAATTGACTTTGAAAACTTCTTTCTTCAAATTGGATATCCGGAGGTGTTGGTCTGGGATACGAAGTCTTTATTAGGCTTGTTGGGTTGAATCTTGTACTTTTTATTCTCTTTAGTTCAAGATCTTAGAATTATTTTTCTATCCTACTTATGATAGAACTAGTTTCATAATCTTCTTCTTTTGAACTATCATTCTCATCATCTTTCTTCGCTATAACCTTTATAGTTTTTAAGGTAGATGCATTTTCTTGTTTGATTTTTGTTAATTCTATCAGCAATTGATTTACCCTATCAATTGCTTTTGTTTCTCTTTATTTTATTCCTATTGCTTTCCCTAGTAATTGGATTAATAAGGGTTATTCATATTTTTGGACTTGGCTTCATTATTGCTGTCAAGTTTATTTTCTATTTTATCGAGCTGATTTTCAAGAGTTTTTAAGCATTGGTTGTACAATTATTTTGTTCAACTACTTTCTTGATTTCATTTTCTGTGAAAATCTTGAAGAGTGAGGTTATTACTTATGTTCCTTTGTGTTCTAGGATTATGGTTTCTAATGGGGGATGACCGGATTCTGTAACAGCTATATCTTCCGTAATCTATTTTTTCTTTGTTATGACATTTGTTGCTTTGGAATGTTATCTTTCTATATATAAAAAGAAATCAAATTTTCATCTAAATTTTTATCATAATTTTTTCTCCAGCTAATAAGAATTTATTTCTTCTGTTTCAAAGTGTTTTTCTATATTGTTCTCTTTTTTGCGTATTTTTATTAGACATGAAGCTATCATTAGGCCTCGTTTAGATGTTGAGATGAGAAATTTGTTAATAGTAATGAAATAATTTGTGAATATTAGTGAAATGGTTTGAATTAAGAAGTTTTATGGGCTTTTGAGAAAAAAAGAGAGAAAATGTTAAATAAACATATTATAAAATTAAAATATTGTTAGAATATAATTTTTTAATATTATTTTTATTTTAGGATTTTAAAAAATTGAATTGTGTTTTTATTTTTTGTTTAGAAGTTTGGAAAATTTGCAATGATTTGGTAATGATTAGATGAAAAAGTTGAATATTTGAAATTGAGAAGTGTTTGTATCTGTGGTGTTTGGATGTTGAGATGAAATTGGATGAGATTAGACCATCTTGCAATCCAAACGGTTTTCATGTTTATCTTAAATTCCTTTTTTATAGTTAGAAGTTGGGAATTTAAAGGTTCTTCCAAGTTTGTTTGTGTTGGGGAATTTTGTTCCTCTTCTTTCATATTTTCAAACTTGCCTATATTACATGGAGTACTTATGTGAGACACAGTTTATATTCCTTTTCGTTTAATGTTCTTATCTCTTCTTGGTAGTCCATACGCTAAATGGCTTGTTCCAACATCACTTGACCTACTTGATTCTACTTCTTTGATCTTTAAAGTTGACCTATATGTTGGTTAATCAAAACTAATCCTAACAAATACATCAAGGTATTGTTAATTAAAATCTAAATTAGAAACTTTGGTTTAGACTTTTTGTGGGTGATTTTCATTATCTAAAAACCATTCTTTTCCTTTAGGTAAATTAATGTCTTTCCAAATGATTGATGTTGGTACTTTGATATTTGCATCATTTTTGTTTGTTTGGATTAGAAGAGTTTTGTCTTTTATGCTTTCTACTAATCCATGAACTTTAAGATTTGTTTTTATGCACTTGTAATATATCCTATATATTAATGCGGTTGATATCCTTCTAACATTTTATATCCTGATGTTTTTATATTTAGTGTCAAAGCTATCAAGATATGGGGATCTTGCAGGCTTTGAGTGAAATCTAAAAAACATGAAAGCTTATTGGTCTATTGTGAAGACTTGATTCTACTATACCTATAATACTAGTGCTATAATCCATGAATCTAGCATCTCTTAGGCACAGCAAGATTGAGGCCTTTATTTCTCGTCTTGTGAGTGAGTGGCTTGACTGCTACTTGTAGAAGTCCAATGTATATGTCATTGTACTTTGTTATATTTTTTGATAGCTTCTCTAGTAAATAGCCAACATTTTTCATGTTCTTTGTTCAAAGCATAAACTTGGTCAACTGTCTTAACATTATAATTACTTGTGAATGAACGTGGTGGAAAACTTTTTTTATAGATTTCTTCGGTTTGAATTTTTGGAATATTCTAGTGTTGTATATCTGCATTTTCTTCTGTAATGTTGTTGTAAGAGGATTTTCCTCCTAGGAAAGGCCCACCAGGGACAAAACGTCAACCAAGGAGGGGCACCGTCCAATCGACAAGACAGATTGATCAGACATTCTGCGGCTGCCCTCGAGAACAGTATTTGTAAAGAATGCACGGGAAACACGGATGACCCTCGATTCATCTGCATCAGGTCATCCACAGTTCATACAAATTGAGTCAGAAGTCAATGAACCACACCGTATTAATGACACTACTGATTAAGTTACACGCCACATTTATGGAACCGACACAGAGCCACACCACATAAAAGGAGGTCTGACAGCAAACATAAAAAGAAAGCACAGACTTTATGGAAAAAAGACTATCTGTACCCTCCCTAGGCACGATATCAATAGTAAGCTCCAGGTATCAAAAAATCATCTCTGATCCCTGGATTCTCTTACTTATTTGCTGTCCTCCAAGAATATTTACTAACTTTGGCATCAGAGGTTACCCGGCCCTAAGGCCACCCTCTCAAAGCTATAGACTTTTTCAACCTTGTGCATGGCCCTTTTTTAAGACCTGAGTTGTCAGAGCTTAACCCAAAGGTGTGCGAAACACGACGTTAACAGTTGTATTCTTCTTCACTTACTATTTCTATTATTGCAAACTTTGAGCTAGAGTTAGAGCTAGTATGTTGTTGGGGTATGCTAAAGATGAATATAACACTCAACTATTAGTGGTGGGTGTGTACAATTCGGGGTTGTTGAAATTTTGGAATTGAGTCTTTGATTAGTCTTTCTGAACGTGTCTGAATGTTTTCAAATCCGTCTCAAAAAAAGTTTAAACCTTTGTTCATCATACTCAAAAGTCATCTTCCACCAAGGACACAAGAAGATACTTCCCTGGTCCAAGAGACTAAAAATATGTCAAATCACTACCATGTGCTCTTATTTATATAATCCATTTTGGTGATAAAGTAGGTTAAATATGCCGCCAAGGCAAATGAATAAAAGTGTCATTCAAATTTTAGCCCTGGAACGTTTAGAGGAAGAAATGTCTGTCGCAGCTGAAATAGTTGAAGTTGATGAAGTGGCTGATAGAATATATTCTAAAATTGCTCGAAGTACAAGGAGATATGAAAATCTATAAGATATTGAGAATAGAGAAACTCTTAAGAGTATTGAATTGCACTAACACACAGAAGGTTCGATATAATACTTTCACCATAGTAGATGCTGTTGAGAGATGGTGGGATAGTGTAGAATTGCTATTAAAGGAAGAACTTGGTGAAGGCACCACCATTACTTGGAATAAATTCAAAGAAACTTTCAATGATAACTACTATTTCGAAGTGATAAAGGATCGAAAGGAAAGTGAGTTTGCAAACTTAGTTAAGGGGGCTATGACCATAGAGAAATATGATGCCAAATTTACTGAACTCTCCCATTTTGCCCCTTACTTGATTTCGATGATGGGAAAAAATTTCAGAAGGGTTTGAGTAATAGCATACGTCACCTCGTACTAGCTTCAAAAGTTAGCACATATATTGAACCAGTTAGGAGGACCATGGCATTAGAGTAAGATCTTATATTGAGAGATGCTTCCAATATGTACAAGTAGAGATACTGGCAACCTAGTGCCCAACCAGCAAAGGACCAAGGGCAAGGCTTTAAAATGAGAATTTTTAGTAGAGGTGATCAAAAAGGACAACCTTCCTAGTAAATGAGTGGAAGACCTTATTTATGCTATGTAAAATACTATGGAACGCAACCATGCACTATTTGGGTTAATTTATATTACATCTGTAAACAACGATAATGCCCAAATAATAAACAACTGTGGCCAGCTCAGAAAAATAATAGTAATACGGGAAAACAAGTTCAAGGGCCAGTATATGCTATGACAACGCAAGATGCCCAGGCTACGGATGAGATGGTCACAAGTATACTCAATATATTTTACTTAAATGCCAACATAATTTTTTATTCTGGATCATTCCTTTGTTTCCAGGGTATTTACTAAAACTTGTCACAAGGAACAAAAACTACTTGATTATGAGTTAGTAGTTTCAACTCCTGCAAGCACTACATTAATTGCAAATCTTCTACTCAGGTCATGCATGATTATTATTGAGGATAGGGAATTGTTATCAGACTTGATACTCTTATATATGTATCATTTTGATGTTATTCTAGGAATGAATTGGTTAGTTGCATACCATGCTAATAATAATTGTCTTTATTGATGATATTTTGGTCTATAATAGGAGACGGGATGAACATAAAGGGTATTTAAGGTTGGTATTACAAATTTTGAAGGAAAGACAATTATATTTCCAATCAAATAAATGTGAGTTTTGGCTTGGTCTAGTCGCTTTCCTAGGACACGTGGTATTCAAATATTGAATTGTGGTAGACCCTGGTAAGGTTGAGCCTATGACTACATGGACTAGGTCAACTAATTTGAGTGAAATTTGCAATTTCTTAAGTCTTGTAGGGTATTATAGGAGGTTTGTAGAGGGTTTTTCTTGTATAGCAATGTCATTGACTCAACTAATTACGAAAAATGTTAAGTTCAAGTGGACTAGTGAATGTGAGAGTAGTTTCCAAGAGTTTAAGCATAAGTTTTTTACTGCCCTGGTGTTAACCATACCCTCTGATTATGGTAGTTTTGTCATTTATAATGATGCCTCCTATAAAGGATTAGTTTGTGTATTGATGCAACAATAAAAAGTGATCGCATATGCTTCCCGCCAATTGAAGGGCTATGACCTAAATTATCTTACACATGACTTGGAGTTGGTTGCTATAATATTTGTATTAAAAACTTGGAAGTGCTATTTATATGGTGAGAAGTGAGAAATTTACACCGATTACAAAATTCTAAAATATTTATTTACTCAAAAAGAATTAAATCTAAGGCAACGAAAGTAGATAGAATTAATTAAGGATTACAATCGTACGATCAACTACCGCTCTGATAAGACTAATGTAGTGGCAGACGCACTTAATAGAAAATCATTTGGTGCTACTACTACTTTAGTGACCACTCAGATGCAAATCATATTGGATTTAGAGAAGTATGATATTGAGATTATAGTAGAGGATTCTCGATCTTACCTAGCTAGATTGAGTGTACAACCCACTTTTATTGAAAAAATTAAAGGGAATCAGAGCAATGATGCTAAATTACTAAAGATCATGGATTGAGTACGAAATGGAAAGAAGTCTGAATTTGCTTTTGTTTGGAATTGTGCACTTTGGTGTTATATTTTAAACTTGTGTAAACCTTGGATTTGTACACATTTTATACTATGTTGGCACTGCTCTTGGGAATTATGCAAATTTCGTAACGGTTGAAATGTTTGATAAATGTTATGTGGCTTATTAAAATTTGGAAGTTAAATGTGAGTATGATATATATTATTGAGCCTATGATATAAATGTCTTTGTGATATGTCTAACGCCCCTCATGGTGTTATTTCTTCTTGGCATAATATCTTTGTGGTATATTGATGCCCCTCGTGGCATGATGTCTTTGTGACATAATATCTTGGTGGTATATTGTTGATTTTCCTATTATCATATGGTTTTGAATATAATATTTGGCTAAACATTTTGTTTGAGATAAAATTGTATCACTCAAATTATTTTTATTGGAAACTTATTCACTCCCTTAGAGTCAAGAAATTTCCTACTCTCAAACCCCCATTAATTTGCTACTTACTAAGTATGTTGTAGCTCACCACTCCATTTCACTTCTTTTTCAAAGTTATAAAAAATTCATTCCTTTGAGATGATAGCTTTTGAGCCCAAGACTCCAGAGTGGACTTGGTTTTAGTTGATTGATGATGGAAGTTTTGGGACTTGATGCTTTTGTTGCTTGAAGACGGTTTTGGTTGTACAAAGAGTTTTCTTAGTGTCATATCTTAGTTACTTTTACATTTTTTGTCGAATTATCTGTATTATATTTATTTAGAATTTAATGGCTCTGTCCGAACTGTGAATGAAATATTTTAGAATCATTGTATTATAGTTGTGAATAGTTTGGAGGTTGTGTATTAGATATATATCTATAAACAATGATAAAGTTTTAAAAATGAGTAATGCTAAATACAATCATTGGTTGTGTAAGCGTCGCGCACTCCTATTTAAAAAGAGTCGATCCAGTATTAAAAAATTAATTTTTTCATATGTGTCTCATATTTACTCAATTTTTTTCAAAAAGTACTACTCGCGGCACTCACGCACTCTATGACTGCAAATAGCATTTCTCTTTAAAAATATGGTATCAGAGCTTAGGTCTATGATTCTGTACACTTAGGAAAGGATGGTGATTACGGATGGTGATATCAGAATTCTACCAAGGTCCCAAAAAAAGTGTAAATCTTTTTTCGACATGCTCAAAAGTAATCTTCCACCATGGACACAGGAACATACTTCCCTAGTCGAATAAATTAAAAAATATGTCAAAACACTACCCTGTCGTGGCATTCCTTCTGCAGATTTCTTCAAAGTCATAAAAATATATGACTCTGACATAAGTTATGGTGGTATTATCAAACAAAAGCTTGGACCTGGATTTAGAATAAATTATGGCATATGGAATTCTACTGAAAATAATTATAACACTATTAAAAAGAAAATTTTATCTATAATATTATGTGCATTAAAGTTCGTGCAAGATCTTTTAACCCAAACGTTTTTAATAAGAGTAGATTGTAACGGTGCAAAATTTGTTTTTGAAAAAAATGTAAAAAAATATAGCATCAAAACAAGTTTTTACAAGATAGCAATCCATTCTATGTATTTTTTATTTTGATATATAATATATATAAAGGGAAATAAGAACTCAAATCCAGACTTCCTAACTTATGAATTTTTACAGGGCAAAAATGAGTTACAAAAAAAAATCTTCCCCCGGAAGTAAGAGTAGAACCAAAACACCAAAGAAATAAGAGTTTCAAAAAACTTATAGTGATTCATGGACATGGTATAGAATACCAGTAAAGTCTCCCCAACTCACCATGCAACCTAAATCGATATCAATTCCCTGGACTAATTACAAGACCAGCCCTTGGACCAGATTCAAGACCTACTTATGAGTCTGCCTTGGTTTCTTCAAGAAACAAAAGCTTAAGACCATCCACTTAGAAAAACCCATATCGGAGAATTACTCAGAGAATGCCTTATGTTCCAAAGAACCAATCTATACATTTTTAAATGATATGCAAGTAACCTATTCAGAATAAAACTTGACCAAAGTCACATAAAAAATCCAAGTGACCTTGCCAAAGATTTGTATCTCCCGAAATGGTATTTTGCCTCATGTCACCCAACTACGCCTATCAAGTATTACAAGTTAATCCTTTAACAAAATAAGTAAGCTGTTTTCAACCCCATCATGGATAAATCTGAACCCACTGGTCAAAAAATCGCATTTCACAAGTTGTAGATTTTAAGTATAATTTCTAAAAATGAATGGAGAACTCACACATCCGTTCTCATGAAATTACAAGATCATGAAGAACCATTTAGTTATTATGACTACATGGAAACATGGTTCAAAGTAATTCTCTACCAAAATGAGACCTACAATCATTCTTGGTTTGTAAATTTAGACAACTCCTTCAAAAGCAAAATTCCAAGTTGGCTCTTAAGATGGTGAACTATTTATGGTCCAGTTATGAAAATTTACCCTGAAGAATTACTAGAAGTCATTATATAGTTTTCTATTGTCCTCCAAGTTGATAAACAAGATTCCCAATTTCCTACTACCCTTCTTTTCACAAGTATAGAGTCTCATGGATACTGAAATGGGAATTTGCCAGAGACAAAGATTCTTCTATTCGGAAGTTCTATATAAAATGGTTGTATCAATTCAAGTTACAGGCTCAGAAAGAGTTCCCATCACCAACAAACCAATCCAAGTTCCTTGTAGAAAAAGCAGGACTTCAAACAATTATGGCTTCAACCATGACCCAAGTCAAGATTAAGGAAGACCTTGTTGATCTTTTAAAAAAAGCCCTGTTACAAATTGAAGGAGCACAAAATGAGACATCTCCAATCTCCACAGCATCATCTTCACTAAGAGTGGGTTTGGATACACAAACCTATCTCATCTCATTCATCTCATCATTACAACTTTTTCAAATTCTCATACAAAAATATTATAAACAATTCAACTTTTTCAAATCTCAAAATAAAAATAATACTAAAAAATTATATTTAATAATATTTTATTCAACTTTCAATAAAACATCTCATCTCATCTTATCTCATCTCATCTCATCTGAACTCTCTATCCAAACCCACCCTAAGCCCAGAACAAGAAAATGAGTCATCAATAAAGGTTATCCAAAGTCACACTCTTAAAACTAAGCCAAATTCGCAACTCAGTGAAATTTTTCGAGAAGCACAAGATCCCAATTCCTACCTCAGTAAAGATTTTTAAAAAAACCGAAGGAAGACAAGGTAAAAAGTAAAAGTGTAACAGAAAAATCAAGTCACCAAATACTATTCATGAACAATACGTCATCCCATGATCAAATTATCCTCAAGTCTGCAAAATTTTTTAGTGCTAGAGATTGTTACTACAAGATAAGAAATTTTTGATGCTACAAATTAAAAGTAAAATAATTCAACAAAAGAAAAAGCAAAGTGATAACTGCAAGAATCTTCAGAGCACTCTTATGTTCAGTCAAACAGAAAATAATTTTACAAAAGAAAAATAAAAGACCATGACTACAGGAATCCATAGAGCATTCCCAGCTGCCAACCCTATTCTAAAGGAGAATTAGTAAAAGAAGAATTTACGGTGAAAAACATCATTAACCAAAGAGCAAACTGGAAAGAGAGATAATCATAGAGAAAGCCCTCCCTTATTTTTTCATGTATCCCTATTTGTTTGAACCTAAGTTGAAGCCACAAGTAATGTATTCAAGTGAAGCTTAAGGTTGTAAATAATCTTGCTATTTTTAATAAAAGTAGAATTTCAAAGTATATTTATTATTTACTTGCTTTATGTATTATGTTTACTGTTTACAAAGTTATAAAATTACTAAGAGCATCCATGTCTCGCCTCCATCGTAAATTAAAGTCTACTTCCACCAATTTCAAAATATCTTTCCTAACCTCCAAGTTACTCAATGTCATATGCGGCCAACTATCTTCCCCTATGACCCAAGTCCAACAATTCCCTTTAATTACCTTGTATCCAATTCATGTGTGTGTGTGTACATATATATATATATATATATATGTGTATTGACAGCACAACGGCTTTGCATGATGAACTTAGATAGGGTTGGAGTGTGCTAGAACCCTAGGAAAGTTTCCACCACAGAAGGTGGTTTAGGTATGCATGCCATGCGTTAATGGAATTAAATAAAATGTCTTTCTTGAGTTAATAATTAACACTGTCGGAAAAAATAACAAAACAAAACAAAATGAAAAGGCTTTAGTGAGGAGTATGTACAAAATTCAAGTTGGAGTTTTGTAAAGATGTCAGAGTCACGTGTCTATATAAGAGAGCTGTAAATAGCTCGGTGTCTCATTTTCCCAAATAAATCCAACAAATCATCGGCCAGACATGATCATTACCAAGGTTTGGGAGCTTCTTCAGAGACCACTACGTACTTCTATTGGTTGCTAGGGGATGCATATCAGCCATTAAAATGCCAATATATATCAGAATAGAATGGCATATTGTCTCTCTTAATTGTTTTGACTTCTACATGTTACCTGTACTCAACCTCAAGATTACCCATCTTGACTTCGATTAAAAGGCATGTATATAGTACTACTGATCACTACTTTTCTCTTTTATCAATCACCATAATGATGATATCCTATGAAGTTTGACAAACAAAAAATATTCCTCTCATCATTATATATATACCCAGATGATCACATATATGCACGTGATCAGATTCTGGTGTATCTGGAAACTTTTCTTCAAAAGCTGCAGGCCAGCAGTTTCGAGCACCACCAGCTCCATTTACTTATATCTTTTGGCCAATCTTAAGCTTGTTTTAACAGAAGGAAAATGTCAAGCCAATTACAAACAATTTTACTACAAAGACTTGCATGTATGCTGCATACTTTACAATCAATCCAGTACTGTAGCAGTCCGATCACCTCACTTAATCGTCAAATATATATGGAGATTAATATATATGCTCACACAAAATTCAAAATTTAATCTTGATTTATAATATTTACAGAAAACAATCAGAGGTGAGCCCAATCACCAGCTTCAAATGAGATGGTTAGGCACCACAAAATTAAGAATAATTGGTGCCTAACCATGATCCTATCCTCTACCTCTCATTCCTACTTATCTTCATCGATCACCTCTCTCTATCTGCCTCCTCTTCCTTCTTTGATTTCTATCACCACCATTATCAACCTCTATATTAAAGATCTTCGAATCCAATTCAAATCTCTTAAAGAGGTCCAGGTTTTTTACAATTTGGGATATCTTCTCTAGTGTTGATAGTCCCTTAATAAATGGGAGTATTTTAGAACCATTTTTCCTTACAAAGAATGAATGAAGATCTTCTTTCAATCCATTCAAAACCTCTACATGACTCTTATTACAATATCAAAACTCGCAGCTAAATGCTGTACAAATTTCGCATTACACTTCTTGGACCAAATTTCCAAATTAGTACCGTGCGTACTGCAGATAACATTATTCATGAAAATGTCTTCTTCGAGATAATGAATACAACCTCAAATAAAAATATTTACTAAATAGATCATTGCAACTTCAATATGCATGGCCTTGTATGGTTCCTATATATTTTTCCAGTACTACATGAGCAGTATAGTGACATATAATATAGTCTCACGACACAGCTTATTCATTCTCATTCATTTAATTTGGGCCCCTGGCTCATTTTAGAAAGGGAAATGATTGTCCCACCAAGAGTGGGTATCGAGAAAGGCTACCGATTGTTTTTTTTTTTTTTTTTTTTACTCAATGGTTAAAGAAATATTTTTTAATGATCAGTTTGTGATTTTTTTTTAAATGTTTATGGGGGTTTAAAAAATATTTAAAAAAATAAAAAATAAAATTTACATATTCGGTGACTTTTCTCGGTGGCTAATTTTCTCGGTGGATCTACCATGCAGATCCTTTTAGAAACTCTTTGATCAGGACAAATCATATAATATCATGTATATATGTTGTTTTGTTCATTGCCTCCCCACCTTTTTGTAATATCTCTTTTTATATTTTTCAAGAAAAAATGCGCTAAGTATTAATTGTAGTCATGAGCATAATATTATAAGTATGAGTTTAATTTATAGCTGAATAATACAGCTCATAACGTAGTCCGGTAATAATTAGAGCCTCAGAATTTATATACTCATGGACATTATAAGAACACTTATTAGAGCACTAGCATTGGCTTAGCCAAATACCAGTGAAAGTCATATATATTTTAAATTGAGCCTACATTGAATTAGCTAAACACAATTTATCTAAAACATTAACTACGTCGATAAATTCATTGCAAAGATCAAATATGTTATTATTTTCTTTTCCTTCCCATGACCATCTTCTTATTCCCTCTTTTCCTTTTCCTTCCCGCCACCATCTCCTTCTTCGCACGACTCTTTCGCCTTCTCTAGTGCGGGAGATCTCTTGCACATTCCGTTCCTACAGTAGCTCTTTTTTACAATCGCACAACTCTCCCTGCACATCTCCTTCTCATGCACATCTTTTTTCCCACACATCTCCTTCCCCCAATCTCCCGCATGGCTCTTTGCTCGGTTTGATTGTTTGGGTTTCCCACAGCTCCTTTCTAGCAGCTCCTCAGATCTTCTTTCTAGATCATATACCAACAACACGGTAATATCCGAAACCCTAACCTTGATTTTTCTCATTTATTTTGCTCGGTTTGATAGTTTGGGTTTCAATCGCAAATTTCATTTACTCCATTTTTGGATTTCTTTGGATTTTTTTTGTGGGTGCCACTGATGTTATTTTTGTTTTGTTGGTTTTGTTCATTTTGTTTGGGTTTGTTTGGGTGCCATTAATGTTATTTTCGTTGGGTTATTTTGCAATAGATAGTCAGATTTATTTCTACAATATTTGTGCAACAAATAGCCAGATTTGGATGACATTGATCCTTCTCTCTTGCCAATAAATGAACTACAAGTTTTGTGAAGCAACTTGATTCAAGTGGGACTCTTAAAATACGGCGGCGTTCCCAACTTCCGACATAAATTGTTCTTCATGGTTTTCCTTGTATTTTCTTTATTGTTTCTTTCCCATCAATGGTTTTTCATAAGCCTGGTTTTAGGTTTTCTATTTGTTGCCCACTTGCCATAAATTGTTGTTTATGTTGATGACAAAGGTTGACAAAATATGCACTGTCATTGTATCTTCTCCTTTGATTTTAGAGAGTTGCATAAAATAGAAAGGGGAAGAAATGTCGAGAGTTGTGCTATATATAGCTGTGACATAGTTACAAACTATTAGATCGGATTTTATTTTTTAAAAATAAGTATATTCAAATACTAATAGATAATTGAAATGAATCCTGTAGTATATAACATTTCTTTGGTGATTAAGGAAAGGAAAACTTGCATGGTGCTCAAGACCAACGGTGATCCATATAAGCATAGATTTACGGCATATCCAAAACCTTTACTATATTGGAGTCTATCATTTATTTTAGTTCCATTGCTTTGTTTCCATTACTAAGCATGTTGACGAGATGTTATTATTTTGACTCTACTTCCATTACTGTGCATGTTTTTTGGTTGGGAGAGGGGTCAAGGAGGTTTATGGTAGTATGAGAATATAGTAGCAAGGGAGGCTTATGGTTTCATTGGTTTGAGTGGGTTACAACTAGGGATAAAATATTTTAATTGAGAAGTGGGTGGATTAATTCCTGAACTTTTTGTTATTCATATGATGTTGGAATATGTTGGAATGTATATGTTGCTATTATAATTTTGTGAACTCCAGTAACTCAAACCAATCTATTGGCTGCTGTTAAATTTTGTGATAATGAGGTGATAGTGGTCCTGCTCCTTTGCATATTGTTTTTCTCCCTTTGTAAATCTTGTGATTTGATTTGTAGTTGTCTTATATTGGTTGTTTTGGGTTTCAGCTGCAAAGAAAATTTTGTCCATACTACTAAATCACTACTCAGTTTAGGAGCACTTCTTAGAAATTTTAATGTGTTGTTTTGGACGTTTTTATTCCATACCTGATCGTTCGGTTGTTAATTTTGTTAACATATGCAAAAACTATCAACTAGAGATGCTAATTTTATAGATTGTTGGATGTAGAGCTGTAAATCGGTCTGGTCCGATCTGGTCTGATGATGGATCCATCATTTTCTCCGAACCAAATATCCATAGGGACCGGACCGATAGCTATCAGTCCGATCGGTCCATTTGAGCCAGCCTAATCATTTTATTTTTTTCATCTTTTTTTCAAATAAATTAATAAAAAAAATATATTTAAATTACTAAATTAAAATTAAGTTAATTATTAATATGAATTATGTAATTAACTCATTAAAAAAATATTTTACTATATTTATATTTATGACGTTAATAATTATTACCTACTAACTTAGACTTTACTCTTTAGTATGCATAATTATTAATAATGTCATACATTTTATATATGCTTAATAAATATCAAATAATTTCATTATACATAGATTATTCATGTTTGCTTGTAACTTAGGTATTTTAAGAAAAATTACCTAATTATTTTAATTAAGTGAGTAGTAGAGTATATATAAATGTATGATGTATTAACTATTTAAATATAATAACATAAATTATCACATGATTTATGATTTATTATTAATTGATAGCATATATTATTTTATATTTTATATGGTCAATGATAATAAATTAGATGAAAATTACATCATTAACTTATATAATTACTATTTAAAAATAAAATATTAAATTATTAAAAATATTTTTAAAATATATATATATAGGAGTTAGGTCCGATTCGATCTAGTCCAGTTAGAAATTATTAGACCCCTGGACCAGACCGAATGTCATTGGTCCACATATTTTGGGACCAAGACCGGCTAGTCCAAAATTTGGTCTAGTCTGGTCCAGACCAAGATTTCGGTCCAGTCGGTTTTGCCGGTCCGGACCAAATTATTTACACCCTCAGTTGGATTCAATTGATGAAAATGAATATCATTTTTGGACGCTATTGGAAATTATCAAAATAAAAATAAAAAGTATTTAAAAAATAAAAAAATAATTAGAGAAATATAAGTAATAAAAAATAATAATATTTTATTATTATAAAGAGTATGATGGCTAATTTAATATAGACTATAAGTTTTGAGTGATTAGCTAAAATTAAAAAGATTACATATTAGTCAAATTTTAAAGATTGAAATGGTTAATCTAATGCCAATGCTCTTGGCCACCATATATCTGTTTGGATACTCTACGGTTAATTCTCATAGCTTTCTATATGGCCTAGCTAGCCATGTATGGGTTATAAAAGTTGTAAAGAATTTTTACATAAACATATAAGAATGTGAAAGTATATAAAAAAAAACACTCAATTAAAATGGTTCGATGTCTTTCTAATGTGGAATTTAAATTTAAATAAAAACTCTAAAGGACACTAATATCTCAATTTCATCCCTCTATATAAAGTAATACGATATTTTTCATCATCCTTAAATCATCTAGCTATTATACTATACTCTGATGATAACATTTTTCATTTATAAAATATAAAATATAGTCATTTAAACATGTTAGAGCCTCGAAAAAAGGGTAAAAATGGGTAGGTTCACCACCTCATGTTGGCTAGGCCCCGTTTGGATACAAAAGTGTTTCATCTCATCTTATTTCATCATTACAATTTTCTCAAATTTCCATACAAAATATAATATACAATTTAATTTTTTCAAATCCCAAAACAATAATAATATTAAAAAATAATATTCTAACTATATTTTTTTCAACTTTTATCTCAACTCATTATTCAAACAATATGTTAATTAGAACACCTTTAAAAGTTTAACAATTGGATTAAAATCTATATCTTAAGATAACTATTGGGTATATTTTTTCTTTAATTTCAATGACAATTACTTTAATATTCGTTATCATGTTATATATGAATTTCGAAAATTAGCAGTTATCAAAACTTCAAGTTTAATATATTTGCCATGTCACTACAAGAAAAACAAACATTTGTGATGAATTATTTACGACGATAACGACTATTTGTAATAAAAACATACTCATTCTAACAGGAAATAATTATTTTTACTGAAAATAACTTATCACATATATATATATAAGTTTTCTTATAGTGTGCTAGTATTTAAAAAATTTCACCTATAAATTAATAAAAATTCATGTAAAAAATCATAAATTCAAAACCAATAATTGACATTTGAAAAAACAGCCAACAAATTATTTTAAAAAAATCTAGAAAATGGTAGGTAGTGTTAGCTGGCTTACCGGATGCAATCAGCTTGTGGTCTTATTTCGTTTGCTCATGTGGATCATGGACATTTTGGCAAGTCTCCTGCACCCACAAGTCAAAACAATTGTTGTCCCATCTGAATTGCATACCGACCAAGGCACTCCTGATTGTATATATGTATGACTTGATTGCACGAATGTCTTAACAGTTCTCAACTGATGAAATGGATTGACCCAGACAATGTCCAGAATTAAATATTCTGCCCACCTAAATCCCAAAATCCTCAACCATATATTTATTACATTATGAGTTATGTATCTTTATGATTGGTACCGACGATCGATCGCATTCACACTCAGCTCGATCGACAGATTAGTCGGATATATAGGGTTGTGTGTACGTGTAATTTTCAAACGATCGAAGATGGAACCTTTTGTACGTATAGCCATGTGAAAGTTTCGAGATCCTCAGAAAGAGTGGGGCGCTTACCGCTGGCCGTACCGCTCAGCATTTTGTTTTGTTTTCTTTTTTTTTTTATATTTTTTTAATACATTTAAAAACTTTTAAAAAATAAAAATAAAAATACACCAATACACTTAAAATTACTTCCTTAATCACTAAGTAAAATTATATATATATATATATACAAGCAGTCAACTAGAGCGGTAAGACACTACAAGAAAACTATTTATTTGCGATCAATTAATTCCAGCGAAATGACTATTTGCAACTAAAATTGATTTCGAATAGTCTTTTGGTTGCAATAAATTAGTCACAAAAACTCATTTTTCTTATAGTGAGAATGGAGCGGCAGACTATCTTTACTCCCTTAGAAATTATGTTTGAACAGAGAAAACTTTTTAAATACATTTATGAGAGTTTTTTTTTTTTTTTTAAGGAAAGAAAAGTGTTTAGATGTATATTATAACCATAAATCAAAAAGATTGGGTGAAAATGATGTATTTTGTAAAAATAGAAAAGAATTCTAAAATAAAATATTTGATTTGAACATATGTGAGAGTCTTTTTTAAAAGTGATTTGTTATACATCAGTCACTATTCACCTCCACACCTAATAATTTTTTTATCATAAAGTGTGAATTGTAGAGTAAATAATGACTAATGAAAAGAATTACTCATTTAAAAAAAAAGAAACGTTTTCAAGTTTTCTATCCTCTCCAAACATGTCGTGTCGTTCGAGCCCTTTTGGTGGTAAAATTGGAAGATAATCGTCTTTCTCGCTAGGCTCATAAGTAGTAAGTGCATAATATATTATATAGAATAATATTTAAAGTGGGATCATATTGGACATGTAATAATAAAAGATTGGTCTCTAATTCCATTAGAGTAAGAAAAATTTATTCCACCGGTACTCCGATTTTCTTATATAATATATATATATATATTTATATTTGGAACTCCCACTGAATTTCTTGTCTATCATTGTTTCATAATTTTGTAAAAAAAAACAAGAAATACATCGACTTTAATTAACCCACTACTCCGTTACTCTTTAAAAAAAAAGAGTGATGATTTTTTATTCAACCCTATGACAAATAGACTTCAACTGAATAATTATTTTTATAAGTCTTAAATAGATAAATTATATTATTAATTTTGTTTTAGATCCATGCCATAACTAAATTCTATATAATTCTTTTGAAAAATGTGAAATTATCGCTTGTCTTAAAATTTTAAATTAATGAAAAGAAATTAATTATTTATATTATATTCTTAACAGTCTCATTCACCTGAAAGTTTTTAATTAAATGGAGAAAATATTATAGACACAAAGGAATCCCACAAAGAGATCTCACACACTGATTGCTAGTGTATCACGCCATGGTGGTCGGGGACCACCTCAGAATGGATGGAAGACACCGATAGTTCAAGCGGCACCACCAACATGGAGCTCACGGCAACTCGCCATGCACATTGGTGGTCAGGGACCACATTTCGCACACGCACACCATGTGTGTGGTCAATCACGCGCTGCTAGGTGGCTGGGGTGACGGGATCTGAGCCAATGGCTTGTCATTTGACCATCTGTGGTGGTCGGGAACCATCCCGAGAGGGCAAACAACGCCTATGAGGAGGGAGAGGGATAAACAGAGAGAGGGAAAGGGGGAGTAGGGGAGGCACAAGGGGAGAGAGAGAGAGAGAGAGAGAGAGAGAGAGAGAGAGAGAGAGAGAGAGAGAGAGAGAGAGACGTGGCACACTACCATCAGTGTATAGGATCCATTTGTGAGATCTCTTTTATATTTCTAACAATCCTCATTAAATGGTATAAAGTGTAGAGTTAATGTTTGAATTCATAATCTCTATTTTGATACTATGTAAAATTAATTATCACTAAATTTAAAATTTAAATTAATGAAAAACAATTTTCATTATTATTATATTATTATATAAAAACTGAAAAAAATAATATCTTCCAGTAAATTTAAAAGTGACATGCAAAATTAAGTTTAAAACTGAAAGAAGTATTTATAATCCGAATATATTTGAGGGGACGGGGAATCGGGATGAAATTCTTTCTAGTTTTGATATGGCCCCACGCAGAAGCTACGTGCCGAAGGAGACAGCAAGCCCAAAACTACTGTTAGTCAATTACACGTCTTTTGATGTACGTTCCTCTCAGTCTCTCTCTTGCTCTATCGCTCTTTTGGGTGGCGCCTGCCGCCTCGTTTTCTTGTGATGAAGTGACCCATGAATGAGAGACAGTGACTTACGTCATAACCTCTTTCCCTGCACACCCAACACTCATGACCATACCCCTTTCCTGTCCTTATAATTTTCTGTATTTTCTGGCTGCCCCCACCAACCCCGCCACCTTCCCCCTCCCTCCCGCTTCAAACATACATTAGTCACTGGCAAAACCTCCGTGATCATCCTTCTTTAAATGCTAATAAGTAGTGCAATTAATCTGGAAGAGGTAGCAGCTAGGGCGCGAGCGGATATGCAGTGCTAATCAATCTTGACTCTTAAGCAGTCGCTGCTGCTGCTGCAATGATATGTACAACTTTTTCTGAGGAATGCACGTAAATAAACAGTTATGTTGGGGACACCAGTCACCCATGACTCAGTTCCTCTTATGTAAAAGGCACTCCACGACAGTCCGTAACAGAGACAATGGAGGTACATAGGAGCTATCTAGTCCAATTTTAAAGCAAACCAAAAGATTTTTGAAAAAAAAAAAAAAAAAAGGAATGAGATTAAAGCGGTTTTGGTTTTGGTGCGTGTGTGTGAGAGAGAGAGTCTTGAATCTTGTGGGCGCTGCCTATTGGATTCAAAGAAACCACACAAGGGTGTACGAATACCACACATGCCCATACAGGTAATAAATAACATAATAATATTAGCTACAAATTTTAAATAAACAAATTCATACAAGTAAAGTCTTATTTTTTTTTAAATTGTCGTCAATTCATCTCATCTAATTATTATAATTTTTTAAAATTTTTACATAAAATAAAATAAACAATTATACTTTTTCAAATTCTAAAATAAAAATAATATTAAAAAAATATATTCTAACAATATTTTATTTACCTTATAACAATAATATGAGATGAGATTATATATGAATTATAATAAAATGATTTATGAATAGTAATAAAATTGTTTTAAGATTTTTAAAGGGTTTTAAAAAATAAGAAAGAAAAAATTGATTAAAAATATTGTAAAATTAAAATATAATTTTTATTTTGAAATTTAAAAAAGTTAAATTATTTTATATGTTTTGTTTAAAAATTTTAAAAAAATTATAATAATTAATTAATAATTAAATAAAAAATTTGAAATAAAAAAATATTTATATTTATAATATTAAAATATTAAAATGAAATAAAGATGATACAATAATATTTTGATATGCAAACCATGCCTAATACTTGAATTTAAATAACAAGAGAATTATTCCGTATACCGTATATTAAAAATAAAAGCAGTATTGGTTTTTGGTTGTCCAAACACATGGGCGTATCACTCGTCCGACACAAATCAATCAATCACCTGGTGATTATGTTCACGTGGTCGAGTTTCAAAACGCTTTGTCGTCATTGTCTCCTTGAGATGTGTGTCTGCCTTGATTTACTGAGCAAATTGTTATGAGTAGAAATTCACTAGCAAAACTTGGCTGACTGGTTTTTCTTGGAAAAATTCACTCTAGTTTCATCTTTATATCATATACTTTTTTTTATTTTTTATTTTTTATTTTTTAATAAATATTTTTTAATAAATATGTAAAATATAAATAATGAGTAGAAAAATTTAATTAATTTAATAAAAAAAATTAAAACAGATATGATAGCAAAGCCATTTTTCTCAATTCCTTCTAAATTTCAATTATAATCAAAGGCAAAGACCCAAAACCAGGTTCGCATTTTGTTGTGCACAGTTTGAGCAAATCATTGAGCAATTATCAATATGATCACTTGGATAAGTACCTGTGGGCCAAAACATATTATTTTCTTGGACAAAGTGAATAAGTGTTTATAAAATCATTTTTTAATAAAATGTAGTACTTCAAATTAAAAACATGATGCAACATCGATCGACCTTATTATACTTAATTTAAGCCAGGTTAATGAACTCTTCAAAATGATCCACAACAGACCATGATTAATATTCAAGTGTTTGAAATCAAACTTGCCATATTTTAGGTGAATCATACTGTAACTGTTTGAGAGGTTTAAATAGTGAGTCGAAATTAGATGAGATAAGATAAAAGTTAAAAATTGAATAAAATATCGTTAAAATATTATTTTTTAATATGTTTTTGTTTTGGAGATTCGAAAAAATCGAATTGTTTATTGTATTTTGTTTAGAACTTGAAAAAATTATAATTATTAAATGAGATGAGATTATCATTTCTGAATCCAAACAAGGACTAATTATTATTCTCTAGAGAAAAGCAGCACATTATAGTTGTTATGTCACTATTAGCATGAATAATAAAAAGTACTAAGCCGGCAGCCATTAATGATAAAACAAGGGCCATAAAAAAAAATGATTGTTCTAATGGCATATTATACTAAGCATAAAAACTATGTAAGATGCTATTAATTGCACCGGTAGTTGAAGATGATCGGTGATTAGTCCTGCATGCCCATACCCAAAAACATTATTATTCTCACTCTTTATTGAGTTTTGCATGAACAAATAGACCAAGTAAATCAATAAAATGTTATAGGTCATTTGATTGATCTACTCAAGAGGACTCTCAATAATCGTTTACCTACTTCGGAGAATAAACTTTCTTTTAGTCCGATCCTACGAAAAATTGTACCTAATAGCATTAAGTAAAACACTTCAGCTACAAAGAGATTATATAAAAGTATATTTACAATGTGACGTGAATTGATATGATATATATATTACGTTATAAAGTTACTTTTATTGTAAAATATATCTAACATTGATTACTACAATTCATCATGTATATCATGTGAAACAAAAATAGGACGGCGTTAATTGGAGTGCTTAAGATGAGATGAGTTGAAATAAAGTTCAAAGTTTATAAAATATAATTAGAATATATATTTTTAATATTATTTTTATTTTGAAATATAAAAAAGTTGAATTGTTTTTTTTTATTATTTTATATAAAAACTTAGAAAAATTATAATAATTAGATTAAATGAGTTGAAAAGAATTGTGAAAACAAACGAGACGTAAACATCACGTGAATAGAGTCGCATTTTTATAACTCCAAATGTTGGCACTTTTTTTCAAATTATTAAGATTCAATGGAAATATTGCTAATATTAGGAAATCTACGTACATTTTATACAGCACATTTTATCCGATGGATATTATTTATTAATTTAAATATATAATGATCTCCGCAGATCATGCAATACTATTAATAATTAGACTGATATTATAAAAAAAAGGCAGCTGGCCAGTAGTGTTAAAGATCAAATAGTAATGCATGCCATTTGTCCAGTAAAGAGGGCGACAATGGATCTGTAGGTGATGCAGCCATACATGATATATGTTCTCGTTAATTCTTTCGGGTTTCGTCATATATGATTGAGTACGTGAGTGATTATTTTTGTCGGTCATATTATGGCTAGCTAGCTACTTACCTCAATCCTTTATGCACTACAAATTAAGAAAAATTAAATTTATATTATAAATTATTTACGATAAAAATAATTAAATTTATTTTAATATTAAATAATTATCATTTATAAATAATTTTTTTTGTAATAATGCACTACCCGAAATATATTCCATTATTTCTTTAATTTAATAAAGATGAAGAAATCTTTTTTTTTTTTTTTTTTTTAGAGCAATACGTTCTACAAATTACTATTATGATTTGGAGGATACCAGGCCTACGCATGCATGTTTATGACTTCTGATCAAGGGAATATCCTTTTGATTCTGATTTTATGCCCTAAATTCTCTACAAAACTTTACCACATTAGTACGTATATATGTACTTCTGTGAACAGGAGTTTTTTCATAGACGCAGATGACAAGCACCATTTCCATGCCTATGATCCGTGAGGAAAGTGAAGATGAGCAAAAACCCGGCCAGTACCCCCACCAAGGCATTATTTATGTTAAATCCAAAAGTAAAGTAAATCTTTTTTCTTTTTTTCATAAGTAAATCTTGAGAAGCCAAAGAAGAAACCAGAAAATCTTAAGATGTAATGCAGATATATAAAAAGAAGCTGACAGTCTACTATGTCAGCCATTCATTTTCCTTCCGGACAGATTAACCGGTCAAAGCTTTAAGGGTATGGGAATTAAAATATTGAAATTGTCTGTTGATAATTTCGGTGAAAGAGACATTAATCCGCCATGACAGAGAGAGTAGAAAAAGCAGATTCCATTTCTGTCTTAGGCTAGCTCTAGGAGCTACTGCGTACAAACTTCACTGTATAATGAATACTATAATACATTCATAATGAAAAACTGTCCTTTTTTGTGTATGTTTTATGTGTTGCTTCAATTTGGTGCAACTTCATGTCATTCAAGCTCTTTGGATGACCATTTCACCACTTTATAAGAGAGAGAGAGAGAGAGAGAGGGGGGCAGAGTGAGAGAGAAGGGCAATGGAGCTTACTCAACATAGTTTCTTGGAGGAGTTACTGGCTCCAAGAAGAGACACTTGGAACACTTTTCCTAATGGAGTGAATGAGTTCTTCCCTAATGACTGGAGCATTGATTCTTTGGAAGATAACCCAGTCCTGGCTACTCCAAATCCTCCATTACTAGGATTCTCCACACCAACCGGACCCAGCTTTGAATGTCCTTTCAGTGACCAGGTTTACCCATCTCTTGATGGATTTACAGAGATTGAAACATCATACGCCAAGATTAATGAAAAACCACTGTTTCCTTCCCGAGAAGATTACCCATCGATGGTGGAGGATGAGGACCTCAGTTTTCTCGGCAGTGAAAGTCACAGTATGGGAGAGAAAAATAATGGCTGCAAAGTTGAGATGGACCAGGCTGCTGATATTCCAGCTTTCAACATGGGTATATGTGGAGAGAGAAAGTGCAAAGCCAAGAGATTGGAAGGGCAGCCCTCAAAGAATCTAATGGCAGAAAGAAGACGAAGGAAGCGCTTAAATGACCGCCTATCCATGCTCAGATCAATTGTCCCTAAAATAAGCAAGGTGATCTAAGATTTCTTTTCTTTTTTTCTGCTAAAGCTTGTTTATACTAAATCTGCAGACAACAATGTTTCCATTTCCTCGTTCTGGTTATATCACTAATGATAAATTTCTTGTTTGCTTTCTCAAGTGTGGCTATTCGTTTTGCATAAAGATACACTTCCTAAAACGCATAAGTTCCCTCTTAATTTTGACTTGTAAGATTTACAGAAGAATGTGAATATTATTGCTTGCAGATGGACAGAACAGCTATACTTGGAGACACCATAGATTATATGAAGGAGCTTCTGGAAAGAATCAATAAGTTGAGAGAAGAAAACATTGAAGGAGGTGAAAATCAGTTTAATTTGATGGGCTTCCAGGAGATACAGAAAAATGAAGTTATGGTGAGAAATTCCCCCAAGGTAAAATGTCTCCAATTTGCAATTAATGCCCCCCCATCTAGACCCTGAAATCCAATTTCATGTGATACGTCTATACTATACTCAATTCTTGAAGTGAATTTTCTGAATCCGTTTGGCTAATTTGCAGTTTAATGTGGAGAGGAGGCCGTACATGGATACTCAGATCGGTATTTGCTGTGCAGCTAAGCCAGGATTGTTGTTATCAACAGTAAACACGCTCGAAGCTTTGGGCCTTGAAATTCAACATTGTGTTATAAGCTGTTTCAATGATTTTTCAATGCATGCTTCTTGTTCTGAGGTATTTATGTTGCCTCAATTAATGATTCATATTAATTATAGTAATGTGCATCATTCATCATGTTTTGAATCAATTAATATATATTTCTTGTTATAATGATTTTAGGGAACACAGCAGCGAGCATTGATAAGTTCTGAAGAAATAAAAGAAGCATTATTTAGAAATGCCGGATATGGAGGAAGATGTTTGTAGAAAAAACCGATGAAAAGAAACAACATAGGAGGGGTTACTTAACAGGGAGGGCTTGAAGGGATGAGATTTTTTAACTTGTTCTCCTTCAAGGAATTTCGAAAGAGACGTTGTAATAATGTATTGTCTACTGCAATTGTTGTTGTTTTTTTCTCTAAATTTAAGTATCTGGTCGATCCAATCATGATATTTAACTCATGATCTGTTCGGATCTAAATAAATAATAAAAGAGTTTTGTCGAAGTTGTTTATATTGGAATCGGAATGCATATGGAATATTAAATATATATACTGAAGTTAGAGATTAATTAAAGTTGTTTGTGGGAGCTGAAAAACAAATAGCTATTGATATCTTATTGCTAAATTATATAATATATGTGACCATTCACCAATAATTGGATTGAGCTGCCACAAATCCGGTGGTCCTATTACAAACTCAAGTTAATAGAAGATTACGGCCCGTTTGGATTTAGAGATGAGTTGAAATGATTTTAGATGAATTGAGTAAAATATTATTAGAATATTATTTTTTAATATTATTATTGTTTTGAGATTTGAAAAGGTTGAATTGCTTATTATATTTTGTATAGAAATTTGATAAAATTGTAATGACGAGTTAATATGAGTCTAGGTGAGTTTCAAATCTAAATGAGTTTGTATGCGTACATGTGCATGAGAGAGAGAGGGCTCGGTTTTGTTGTTCCAATTGATCTTTTTAACTCCAATGTTGTAAAAATAGATCAGATCGCATGAAAACACATTAGTTTGTAGAATTACTTTTGTGTAATGTAACACTTCTCTTTTGATAAAATAGGTGGTGTATGGAATTTTACATTATTTAAAAATGTGAAGTTATTACTCTTTATAATGTTATAATTGGATTTCAATTATATCATTGATTAGTTTTTTTAGAATATAAACTATGTGATTTGGACGGCCTTTTATGGCACGACTCACTGGCCTGATATGGACGCCGGAATATAAGGGGAGAGATTGTAATAACTCATTCTAAAGGTAGGTGGTGGATGTATGAGCCCCAACTTGTACTGGCAAAGTCCAGAATTCTGTTTTAAGAAAAAAAGGTCCCAATGTAGAAAGGATCACCTATATGAGTGAGCATTGCTAGCAGCACAACTTGCAACGTCAAAGCACTAGATGTTAGGTTCAACAGCACGAGGTTAATTTATTGGAACAAGGTTTTGTAAGACCTCTTAGAATTGAAACGTGATGTCTTTAAAAGTTGGAAGGGGGTTGAAATAATTTTCCTGAACTTTTGCGGCTATTTATGCAATCGAAATGTCAGAACAAAATTTAAGGCACCTTTGATTTCTTATTCCACTGTAAAAAAAAAATTATTTATTTATTATTAGTTATTTTTAATAAAATGATCGTTTTTAATTAAAATGGATCTGTTTTCATCGTAAATAACATTTTTCATCGCAAAAAAATGTCAGATCCACTGAAATCCTGCACAAGTAACAATTTTTAAATTTAAGTCTAAAGACTTTTTGTCCTTTATATACCAAATACTCAATGACACCATGCTTGAACAGTTGAACTTGGAATGAGATGAATAATAATTTAAACAAGCACAGGAAGATGCATGGCTACGAATGCCAAACCTTTTTCTTCAAATTATTAACTTATTAGCTTAAGAAAACTTCAACTGTCGTTGTTTTTCTTGTCGTCAGGCCCTCAATATCAGGCTGCGTGCTTAAATTCAGGTTCATTGTAGAGCTTGGTTTGTCAAACACCAGCCGAAATATCTCCCATCAGTACAGCTTTCATATTCTGCGTTTGGGTAACTTAATGATGCAATAATCCATACAAAACACAAGCTAAGGCGAAAATAAAAGGATTGCGGGGCAGATGTTTGAATAAATGCCTTAGAGAGAATTAATTCATAGTTTTACAATTCTTTTTTCATTCCATCTTTACAAAGACTTTCCAAGACCTATATATACAGTCAGATTCACAACAGCGAGAATTACATTTTAGACTTGGGACCACTTGGTTACACCTCACCATTTATGTTATAGAGAATCTACTTAATTATGTTATTTGGAATCAATCTAGAGTCTTCTAGGCCTAGTGGAATATTCTTGCATTGGAGCTGATCTTTCTCGAATTATCATCCTAGTTCTAATATGAGGCAGCAGGAATCATTGTCTTAACAGCCCCTTGCAAGTCAAGCAACACAAGACAGATGGTAAAGCTTGATCGTAGTTGAGAAAACCGAGCTGAAGATAGAGGCTTAGTGAAAATATCAGCAAGTTGATCATTACTAGACACAAATGAAACTTGAAGAACTTTAGTTGCCACACGATCTCTAACAAAGTGATAATCAAGCTCAATATGCTTAGTGTGAGAATGCAAAACAGGGTTAACAGTCAAATAAGTAGCACCCGAATTGTCACACCATATCGATGGTTCAATAAGAAATACACCTAGTTCCTTTAAGAGAGATTGCAACCAGAGAAGCTCACATGCACTATTAGTCACTACCTTATATTCGGCTTCAATAGAAGACCAAGCTATGGTGGGCTGCTTCTTAGAGCCCTAGGAAATAAGATGTGAGCCAAAATAAACACAAAAACTACATGTGGATTTGCGATCATCAGGGCAACCAGCCCAACCAGCATTGGAGAAGGCATACAATTTCAAGGAAGAAGATGTGCCAAAATAAAGACCAAGATGATGAGTAAGGTTCAAATACCGAAGAATTCTTTTTACAGCTTGCTAATGAGGAAGCCTTAGATGGTGCATAAATTGACACACTTTGTTAACAACGAATGAAATGTTTGAGGATCCTCAAAGGAAGGACTCTCCAGTGTAGTGAGTTTAATGGATGATGACATAGGAGTAGAGACAAACTTAGGCTTGTGCATATTAGTACGAACTAACAGATCAGAAATATATTTAGACTGAGAAATAAATAAACCAGTGGAATTTCGACAGACTTTAATACCCAAAAAATAATGTAAGGGCCAAGATCCTTAACGGAAAAAAAGCTCCAAGTGCAGTGATGAAATTAGAAATAAGCAATGCATTAGAACTAATCACTACGATATCATCTACATAAACTAAAACATAAAGGAAGTCAAATAAATTTCAGAGAATAAATAACGAGGAATCAGACCGAGAGCCATGGAAACGGCCTAGAGATAACAATTTGTCAGATCAATTTAGAGAACCATGCCCTAGGGCTTGTTTTAACCCAAAAATAAACTTTTTCAATTTGCAAATATGAGTGGAAAAATCAAGATTCACAAACCCAGGTGGTTGCTGCATATAGACATCCTCTTCGAGATCATCGTGTAAAAATGCGTTCTGAATGTCCAACTGATGCAACGACCACTTGGAAGTAGCTGTGAGTGAAAGAAGTAAACGAATGGTTATTGGCTTAACTATGGGACTGAAGATCTCGGTGTAATCAAGATCAGGTTGTTCATGGAAGCCCTTGGCCACAAGACGAGCCTTGCGGTCCTCAAGGGTTCCATTAGCCTAATGTTTGGTCTTCAAAACCCATTTGGAACCTAGGATATTAAGATTAGAGGAGAAAGGGACCAGATCTCATGTGTGATTGGGAAGTAGGGCTTGGAACTCAGTGTCCATGGCAGCTCGCCATCCTGGGAATTTAGAGGCTTTTGTATACGATGAAGGTTCTTCTATATATAATGGATCTAGAGGCAGAGACAGTGAGTGAGAGAGAAGGCTTGGGAGGAGGCCAATGGATGGTACCATCAGATCGAATAAGTGGACCATGGATATTGGATTTAGATCTAGTAACCATAGGATGGGTGAGAGAGGGTGGAAATGCAGGGGAAGGTGAAGCCAATTTAGATGAGATGGGAGAGCTAGGGCTTGAGGAAGACTCGGGAGGGAGAGGAGTCGACGAAGAAGAAGGAGAAAAGGCAGAGTGGGTTGGTCTTGATATCTCTTAGAGAGAGGGGCCTGATGTCTCGAGGAGTAGTGGGCATGATGTGGACTCGGGAATGGATGAAAGGAGTGCAAGGCAGATGTTTGAATAAATACCTTAGAGAGAATTTCATTCATTCATAGTTTTACAACTCTATTTTTCATTCTATCTTTACAAAGACTTTCCAAGACCTATATATACAGTCAGATTCACCACAGCGAGAATTACATTTCAGACTCGGGACCACTTGGTTACGCCTCACCATTTCTGTTGTAAAGAATCTACTTAATTCTATTATTTGGAATCAGTCTAAAGTCTTCAAGGCCTAGTTGAATATCCTTGCATTGGAGCTGATCCTTCTCGAATTATCCTCCCGATTCTGACCTGAGACAGTAGGAATCATTGTCTTAACACAAACCAACCCAAATTTGTCACATCTGACCCTTATAATTTTCTAAGATGAGGGAGAAAAGAAGAGAATCACAATTTATTAGATGCATGAATGGAAGGGTAGTCAATTTTAGCATTATATATGCAGGAAAAAAAACATTTACCCAACATAGGATTTCAAAAATGGGCTTGGTGACATTGTACACGATTCAAAAGTCAACAGACACACATGGCAACTAAATGGGGTGTTGTCTTCGATGCAAAGTGTGCTCTTTGCAATGCCCATTCTTCTTCCTTTGTCCAGCCTTTCGTAAGCCCAGAAATGTGTTCCCTTTTTATCCAAAGTGCTACTCATGCTACCACTCTTCTCGACATATTCATGTAAAGCATTCTGCTAATTATAAACCCTCTAAGATCATCTGCGGCCTCCAACTCCCTCATTACTACTATCGAATCTAGAAGACTTGCAGGACCCACAACTCAGGCCAATATCAAATTTCCTCATTTTTCTAAAACTTTCTCCAAATGTGTTACGCTTTCATCAATGACACTTAGCTGATTATAAAATCTCAAAGAGCGCCTAGGACTCCCAAAACCCCACAACCCCTATTAGAGAATCAACCCAACATCAATTAAAAAATCACAAGAATGAGGGAGAAGTGCAAAAGCTTGTACAAGAACAGAGAAACAAAGAATCGTGTATTGTATTACTTGATAACCAAAGTACATATCTTGAGTCACTTATATACACAAATTAAATCAAGAAAAAATATAACTAACTATGCTAACTGTAGTTTGTGTATTACACATGTAGAGGATTTTATATGCCAACTAGACTCATATAAGTTAATACTCCCCCTCAAGATGGAGTGCATATGTCAATAACAACCATCTTGAAAAGAATATTAGAAAATGAAGCAAAACCAAGAGGCCTAGTTAGGATGTCAACTAGCTAGTGGCTTGAGGAAACATGCAATGTTTTAAGAGAACCTCCTAGGAGCTTTTCCGGAACAATATGACAATCAATGTCAATGTGTTTTGTGCGCTCATGAAAATCTGGGTTTGTTGCTATGCGAAGAGCAGCTTAGTTATCACAAAAAGTACTACTGGTTTGGGTTGTGGAACTAAGAAATCTTGTAACAGACGAAAAGATGCAGGTTCTACTTCGGAAAAAAAAATTAGAAATGACAAAATCCTTATGGGAATGAGAAAGTTTGGAATATGAAATAACATAAGAAAGTGGATGCTGAGTACCAAAAGCAAGAGCATTATTCGAGGAATCAGATGAATTGGAAGGTGAATTAGAATGGCCCATAGCATTCATTGTTGTGGGTTGAGATGATTGTGAAGAAGATTGAAGGAAGGCAAAAAGCTGAAGGCATTGTTCTTTGGAGAAGGGAAATTAAGGAGTGGTATCTGAATTCGTGGTTGCTTTATCAAGGCCAGTAGAAGATAAAGAAGCCTCGGTTACAAAAGATATTTTGGTTCCTGGCGAAATCCAGTCAACTAACCATGTAATTTGTTGCACCTTTCAACTGAGTGTTTTGTGAGGCCACAATGGATACAAACAAGCGTAGAACATTACTTAGGATAATGCTTGTTGTTTGATCCAGGAGAAACTATATTCTTACTAAGCAAAGCAGCCGATCAAATTATCACAGAGGCTCCTACTAGTTTTCACTATTTTTCTTCTTGCAAAGTTAGAGATATCACCCTATCAATGGATGGCATTGGGTCCATTAATAGGATCTGTCATCAAATATGCGTAAATGAATCATTTAACCCCATAAAAAATTGAACAATATATTCATTTTCATATTGATAAATCAATCTTTAAAGGCTCCCCACAAGAACACCTCAGGTTACAAGAAAAACTGGGAATTAGTTTTATGAATAAATATAGATAAAAGTCACTATTGGAAGCATCTATTTTGTACACATGATGTGGCATCATGTAGACCACACATCTCCCCAAGTGAGTGTTAGAAACAATCAACTAAAAGCAGCTACGCAGTGAGTGCAAAGTGTGCACTACTATAGTGGCTTCTCTCTAACATTACTCTAGTTTTATAGTATAAAATTCATCACACACAGCTTTCAAGTTGTGTCAAATTGAGAAACTCATAGAAGATTGATCTTGAGTCAAATTAAGAAGCAAGATCTTTCTTGAGTTGAAATAAGCTAGGACCATTTCCATGAGCGAATCAAGTCTTCAAGTTTCTCGAAACTTCTTCAGTGATTGGGGTACTGATAACATTGTCAGCAATTTCATTTGTAAGAGAATCAAGAATCCATAAAAGAACCATATTGTTGCCAAAATATACAAGGAATTAGATTGATCTACAGGCGGAGAGAAAGTACCATCCACAAAACCTGTTTTGCTTTTAGCATTGAGAGCTGTCAACATTGTGGCTGGGTTGTTTCAGGATTGGACTTGGGGGTTTTGGGATCTTCGGGTTTTGAAGTTGTACTCTTCTGGTGAATTCCGGGGATGTCGGAGATGTCGGAGATCTTCACAGTGTCTGGCGTAGGTCGTTGCTACCGCTGGAATTTGTACCGGACATTTTCCCGAATACTTGGCGCCGTTGGCGGTCATGACGCGTACGACGTAGATCATGTTGTTTTGGGAGGGAAAATCCAGCTATTCTAACTAGGAAGACAGTGGGCTTTTATTTTGCCACGAACAGAAAAGGCTAAAGAAAACAAAACACTAGGCGTTACGGCTACGGAGCTCTGTAATGGGCCAACCCTTTATGGTTTCAAATAAAAACTAATAATTCCATTTATAATTTTATTCCTTTATCCTTCGCTTCCATTTTTTTTTTAATTAGAAACTAATCAAAAGAAAAGTTTACTTATGAATCTAAAAATAATTTTAAATAGTTATAAATTCATTTTTTGAGCTAAAAGATTTTCTACCAAAACTAATTCTAGTGGCAACCGATATTTCTTTTTCTAAAATTCATGAGTTTATATCTTGAAATACATTTTTAATACCTGTTATCGGTATTAGTATAAAATAAAATAAAAAAACTCATGTTATATGAAAATAACAATAATAATAGATATATTTTTCTGCTTGAGCCAGTGTGAATAATACATGACGTGACTCTCCACACGTACTGTTGATATGTTAGCTAGAATTTAATTTGCAAAAATAAAAAATTAAAATTAAGATTTCGTTTGTTTACAGAGATAAGATGAGATAAATTGAGATTAAAGTTAAAAAGTTGAATAAAATATTGTTAGAATATATTTTTTAATATTATTTTTGTTTTGGGATTTAAAAATTTTGAATTGTTTATTTTATTTTATATAGAAATTTAAAAAAATTATAATAATAAGATGAGTGATTTTCAAAATTTTCAAAATTTTAAATTTTAGTTTTGAAAGCAAACAAGGCCTAAATTATCTTGCAAATGAGGTGATCAAAGAGAAATAGTAAAACAGACGTCAAATACGAATGAGATCATCAAAAGGATGCATATATGTTGGACTAGAGCATGCATGCATATATATATATATATATATATATAAAATGATACTTACAGTTGTGAGTGTGCAAGCGCCGTGCAGTCGCTTTGAAAAAAGTAAATAAATATGGAATTTACATGAAAAGAAATTAATTTTTTAATAGTAAATCCTACTCTTTTTCAAAGCAACTGCATGGTATTTACACATTCCACCAATGTATATAACATTACTCTATATATATATATATATGCACCCCATGCACTAACAAAGAAAATTGACAACTCACGCTAAGTTCCTATTACGACAGATGATCAAACATAGTAATATATCCTTGTTTCTGCTGCATTTTTGGTATCAAAACATTCCCCATGCGTGCGTACGTTCATGCATGAACAAGGTATATCGTCCGGATCCCGATTGAACAAAGTCTCCACCTGATATCTCTTCCTACCTAAATGGAACCGACAAGGTTAATCTACAAGAAGTTTTTCATCTCATTCCATCTCATCTCATCATTAAGAGTTTTTTAATTTTTTACATAAAATATAATAAACAGTTCAACTTTTTTAAATTATAAAATAATAATAATATTAAAACATAATATTCTAACAATATTTTATTTAACTTTTAATTTTTATCTAAAATCATCCCAATCTCATCTCATTAATCAAAGGAACCTAAGATATCTATCCTTGTTCCACTAGGCACCATCCAAAGTTCTGCATTATTAGTTACAAAAAGTCTCCTATTGTTTATGCTTTGGAATAAACTTTAATTGAGGAAAGCATCTACAGCCTGGCATCATCTACCAAGGCAACCCCATTTTGGGCACAATATCTTGCGAAAAATGTACAAAGTCTAACTCTTGGATTCTTTCATGTTTTTTGTTGTCACTGTAGCAACCGTAGGCATATATATTTTTTGAATAAATATAGATAGAAATTTTTATTAGGAACATCCATTTTACATACATGATGTGGCATCATCTAAACTACATATCTCTTCAAGTGAGTGTTGGAAACAATCAACTAGAAGCAGTCATGCAATAAGTATAAAATATACACAGTTATTATAATGACTTCTCTCTAATATTCTTCATATTTTTTATAATCTTTAATATCTGTAATCTGGTTTACCACTTTAACTATCAGTGCAAGAAACCCAAATAATTTGCACCTGAAAGATCAAGAATCTGGATGGGCTCGAAAGATTCTTGATTATTGTTTTGATAAGTACAGACATGATCAGGATGGGAACTATTTCAACAACTCTCGTCTTTACGCTAAATTATTCTCACCTTCTCATGATTAAAGACCATGGTATTGGGAGAAGGTTAAACATGTGATTAAGACAGTCATCTTTGGCAGTAATGCACGAAGAAACAGGTTGGCCTGAAAACAAAAATGAAATTAACTAAAAGATGTCTGTTGCATCATCAAACACTGTTGGGATAAGACCACTCAGAATCCACTACGAATTGTCCCGTAAAAGGCAGTGTCTCCATGTGATTTCGGTGTACAAAGGGTCCCATCCGAAACATTGCTAGCTTATCATCCGTACGTTTTACAAATCCTGGTTTTCCCAAAAACTTTTCTTTGAATGCAAAGCGAACGAATGGGCCAGGCTGCGTTTTCACGGCGTCTGTGCTCTCGAGTATGTAGGTTGTTGCTTGGGCATGAATGGACACAAAATGAAACGAGTTCCATCCATAAAGGTGAGTGGCGCAATCGATCGAGATTGCAGCGGCTAGGCAGCTCTCGTTTGGGTTAAATATTGCGTATTCAATATCTATTTTGAATGATTGCTTGTTTGATTCAGATATAAAAGATAAGATGATTTTAAATAAAGATAAAAATTAAAAAAAATATTATTTTTTAATATCATTATTATTTTGATATTTGAAAAAGTTGAATTGTTTATTATATTTTATATAAAAATTTAAAAAAATTGTAATGATGAGATGAGATGAGATGAGATAAGATAAGATGAAATACTTTTTAAATTCAAACGAGACCTTATTGTGAGAGAAGTGTCGGTTATGTATAGTATGAAAAAGAGAAATCAACCCTCAAATGTACAAATTTCGAACAAGTATTTTACAAAAAAGTAATTCACACTATGAAAAAGTATGAGAAATTCATTATCTCTTTTGGGTTCACATTTTTACAAAAAAAATATATAAAATTTATACATTTAAAATTGGTACTTAGAATTACTCTAATAGTAATTACCATGCAAATCCACAAGCCAATTTTGTCCGGAACAAGTCATATATGCATCCATTTTCTCTGGGAACCAAGCATTCAAATAAACTTTCACAAACACATACTTAAAAGGATTGACAAGGAAACAGTACCTTTTTTACGAACCAATATCTTTTGGGGCAAATTACGTTTCCACTTTTGCTGCCAAATGGGTTTTGGTTTGATCAAGATCAGGAGCTAGCTAGTCTATAAAGTACTGCTCTCCATCTCTAGCTGTTACGTGCATATATATATGATCAACTTATAAAGAAAATGAAGCAAAAAAGGCCCAATGCAAGCACATGAGTACTATAGATTGAAAAAGAAGGGCGGTGAAGAGAGAACGTGAAGATTCCTTGCGTGTTGAGTGAAGAATTGAAGATTGGTCATGTAAAATTGAGCCCCCCCGCATGCATGATGATGAGTTAATGAGAGAAAAATGCGGGCTGCGGTGGGCATTTGTCGTCTTCAAATAAAGTATAAGATTGTGGCAAGGAAGAGTCATTGTCACAGAATTGATGGAAAGCAATTGATGATCTGTATGTACTGGCAACAATCACGGAACGAGTACAAACTTGTTGTACTGGCTGGCTGGCTGGCTGGCCGGCCAGGGAAGAAAGTGGTCTACATCTGTTGGCAACAGTGAAATTAGGAGATGTGGGGACGACGATCGAGCATGAGCTGGCGTCTGGACTCTGAACAATCGGTGGAGCTTGTTCTATAATGCTAATGATCATGATTTGGGTCACCCACTTTTTCACGTCACATCTTGTACAAAAATTTTCATGCACTGATCAAGTAGTGTTACTCCCGGTTTAACTCATTAAATTCATTGGTTTTTCACAAGGTTTCTTGATGTCGGAAAGGCATTTGCACTCCAATTTGGAGTTTTAATCGAAACGTGCTTGCTTTATTTTTATTGACGCGTAAAAGTTCTTAGAAGGTGGCGGACAATATACTAGCTAAATTGGTAACTAGCTAGTTTCCCTATATCTAATACTAAAATTAGACCAATAAATCATGATTCAAAAGGAGCTACCCACACCAACCCAACTCATCTGAAAGATTTGATATACTTGTCAATATAATCATGACCATATCAAATATGCTTGACTTCAAAATTACATGCTTGTAATGAGAGAGAGTGAGAGAGAGAGAGAGAGAGAGAGAGAGAGAGAGAGAGAGGGGGGGGGATGGTAAATCTCGTAGGATTGCCTAAAAGAAAATTTTATTGATTATCTCTATATCATGCATTATACATAATTTTTATCTTCTTTTTTTTTTTTCCTTTAGCAAGTACGTGGTCTTAAGATAATGAATAGAAAAACTCAATTAATTTAGTATAAATAAAATAAAAATAAGTGTAGTGTGTAAAATAATGAATAGCAAAATTCTTGCCCAATTAGGCAAATTTGTTGTCGTGGGTTTTGATATGAATCTGTGGGAATGGAATCTCTTGAACTCATAAACAATTTAAAAACTCATCCAAGAAAGTCAAAATCAAGTCGAAGAATCTAGATCTGTTGAGAACTTATTTCAAGAACTAAATGTGAAGTCTTGTTTGTGACGGTAGCCATAGATCAACAGAATCTAGGCCGATAGGCTAATTTAATTTATGACCCTTATTCTGTTGCATTATATTTTTAATAATTATCAAATATCAGAATAAAATCTTTTACAATTTTATAGACCCAATCACGTTACCAAATCACGAAATCTTATATTGTATCATATATGTGATTTATTCCAATTTTTTTACTTACTTTTTCTCTTATTCCTAACGACTTCTCGTTTCTAAAGTGCAAATATACAAGCAAATCTAGCTTATTGGATTGCTTAGATAAAAGTTGGATTTTTAGATTGTGTTTAGATATTGAAGTAATTGAACTCAACTCACTTCAAACTAATTATTGATTGTGCCGATTACTTTTTTAATTTTTCATAAAAAAAATTAAATTCATCTCAACTTATTTCATACAGTTTAACTTAAAAAAATTAAATTCATCCCATAAAATATTACTATTCACAGATCTCAATTTCTAAACGTAGCCTTCAACTTTGCCACGGATCAATACTCTTCCCACCCCTCCATGCATACATTTGAACAAAACTACAAAATTAATTAATACTACACCACTTGGGTAAATGAAGTGATTCAAATTTACAAAGTGACTGCCCTTTTCTATTAGGCAAAACATAACAATACATATAGGTAGAATCTAATTCTCGCGAACAGGTAAATTCCAAGTAAAAATTAATTATCTGCTTAATTCCATCACTAGCTTCACATATACATGATGATCAACAGCATGCTCATAAATGTCTTTTTGGCTAATACAAAGGCACTGGGAAACGAGGCGGTGGCTTCGGTGGTTTCTGCACTTTCACGGCCACGACGGTCTTTTCATGATCTGGACGTGGAGGCTTACATGGACAAGGCAATGCTATAAACTTTGGAATCTGATCTCCGGGCATCAGTACAGGCAAACTTTGGCTTTGATTCTGCTTTAAACCCAGTTTTAAAACAAAACATTAGCAAATATGATCCAATTCATGCAGTGTTTTCAAACTCTTGAAAAGAAAGGTCTTTGAAATGAAAGAAAAATCTAGGTGAATTTTATTGGCCGGGGGGAGGAGGAATATATATATATATATATATATATATATATATATATATATATAAAATATACCATGCATGTGGGTTTGGATTTGGAGGGTGAAGCAGCCTCGATATCTTGATCAGCGTCGTGGTCTTGGTCATGGGAGAAAGATTCACGTAGTGATCTGAACCTGTCCCAATGGTAGCAGCAGGAGAAGATACCGCTCAAGCTGAAGATGACGATCAAGAGGAGGGCAGTTCCGAGAGGGAAACCCAGGGACGGACGAGATGCGTCCGAGTTGGGTGAAGAAATATCCTGGCTCTCCATCATTACTTGCAGTTTCTCTTGCTCCTTCTCTCATGTGTTAGCCTGTTAGGACTCTCAGGAGGAAAAAAGAGGACGTAAAAAGAAAGGATGCAGCTAGCTGAGGGAGTACGCTTTGCAGAAGAGGGAAGGGGAGTGGGAATTTATAAAAGAAAAGAGGTGGGTTGAGATCTGGGTGAGTATGGGTAAAAGGTACGTCTAGACCATTGGTACGGTAAGAGATGGACCTACTCAGCAAAAGCACTTGCTTTGTTTTTGTGTGGGGAGAATAATTAGAAAGAAGTAGTTAAGAAGTGTATTGAAGATGGAAACAAAATGCAGAACCTTTTTGTAAATAAATTGTCGGCTTCGATATTAATTTTATATGAGTTAAATAAAATATTATTTTTTGATATTATTATTATTTAAAAATTTAAAGAAATTAAATTATTTATTATATTTTATATGTGAATTTAAAAAAATTATAATAATGAAATGAGATGAAATAGATTAAAAATATTTCTGTATTCAAACGGGATCTAAATCTGAATGCATGACATGGGTATGAAACGAAGAGAAATATTTGCTCTACTTAAAATCTAAGTCAAAATTATTCAAATGGACATAATTTGATATTGTATGTTATATAATGAAATAGATTTTTTTTTTTTTAAATAGATACGTATCATCTTAAAGCACATCAACAGGTAAATTTATTTTTATAAAAATTTTGTGTACATATAATACTTTTCTTAATAGAAATATATTTTTATAACCACAAAAAAACTTCATAAAAGTAAACTCACAAATTTATATGACTTGATCATTAATACATTAGATTGTAAAGTTACTTTTACTGTAAAATAAATTTAATGTATATCACATGAAGTACATCACATGAAGTAAATCTCAATTTGTGAATTTACTTTTATTTACCTCTTAAAAATATGCCCATCAGGTAGTACCTTAAATTTCGTTTGTTTTCATAATCATTCTCATCTTATCTCATCTGATCTAATTATTATAAATTTTCTAAATTTTTATACAAAATAAAATAAACAATTCAGATTTTTCAAAATAAAAACAAAAATAATATTAAAAAAATATATTCTAACAATATTTTATTCAACTTTTAACTTTTATCTAAGGTGTAATTAATATGTCGGTCCAATCCGGTTAGGTGATGGACCGAACATTCCATCATTTTCCCGGACCAAACACCAATAGGGACCGGATAGATAGCTATCAGTCCAGTAGGTTTCTCCGGTCTCAGTCTCGGTCTGATCCAGTAGGTTTCTCTAGTCCGGATTGACCCTATTTCACCCCTACTTTTATCTCAATTAATCTCATCACATCTTTAAAAACAAACTAGACAACTTTTCTTTGCTCGCGCTGTCAAGAATTACGTATCTAAAATATTTGCATTGCATGAATATGAGTGATAAAAGAGTTTGAGGGCATGTTTGGGTAATGATAATTTATAAGATTTTTAAAATTTATCGTAATCATTTTCAAATATTACTCAAAGATAAAATATTTTTTAATTTTTAATTTTTAATTTTTAATATTTAATATTTTTTATTTAATTATTACTTAATCATTACTCAAATATAAAAATCTATACTACTTTTATAGACTTCAACATAAAATATAAAAATCAATATAACTCTTATAAATTTCAATAAAAAAATATTAAAAATTTACATTTAAACCATTTTTTTAATTTTATCTATTAACTTTCACCGACTCTAATATAATACGTATTTTAAAATATATATTTTTTTAACTTTTTTTTTTCATTTTTCAACATCTAATAAATTAAACATTTCCGCTCAATTTATTTAATTGACAAAAGTTTAAAATGCATTAAACATCGATCTATACACGTTTTACATGATAAGTGAATGATAAGAAGTAATCAATCTAATAGGATGTGAAGAGATGAAGACAGAAGTCAGAAAGGCAACGGATCACCGATTTGCTTGGATCAGCTGTTACCGACAAAAGAAATGCGAAACAAATCTATCAGCACGGACAACAGTAGTAGTTAGTACTGGCGACCAGTACATGTCGTGTTAGCCAAGATGATGATATGCCGTGTAGAATCTGAATTCTGCTTGAGTTTGTCTGACTTCAGAATAGTTTCTTTATGGTGCAGGCTTCTTTAAGCCGATCCGGGTTTGAAGTCCAAATGATTTGCCTCAAATCTTGACTTTTAGGTACAAAATATTATAATTTTTATATTTTAATATAAAATATAATAAATAATTTAATTTTTTTAAATCTTAAAATAATATTAATATTAATAAATAATATTCTAATAATATTTTATTATTTCAATTCAACTCAACTCAATTTAACATCTAAACACAGTCTTAATTTGTATACAATTAAAGTTCTTCGTTTTCTTTCATCTAAAAAGAAGAAAAAAAATACTTCATTCATGGTTTCCATGCATGCATGCATGCATTGTTGTATAATCACCGTGCAAAATGCATGCATGTGTCAATTTCGATCATTAATTTCCTTTTGGGTTATGAATTCTCAAGTCATTTATGGACTAGCAGCAGTGGCAGTGTGACTGTATGCATGGCCGCTTGCGTCTCAAAAAGGGTTGTTCTTGTGAATCAGTACGTGTACTCATTTTGCAGATAGATATATAGTCCAGAAAAACGTTTATTTCCCTGAAACTTCGAATATCCGGCCAAGTCGTAATTGGCAGCCGCAGCATGCATGCAGCTTGTGGATCGATCTCATCTTGTCCAATTTCTCAAGGAATTAACTTCATTCATCCATTAATGGACCACCGGGACCATGGCCATAACGTTCGTTTAATTTCTTGGGATTTCGCCATCGATGGCTAGACATTTTGTTTCATGTACTGTCATCTAGTCCGGCAAACCTTAATTTCTAAATCGGGCCACTTATACGTACGGATTACTTTATTTTTCTTCTCAAGTAATGCTAGAGAGAAGTCACTATAGCAGTATACACTTTGTACTCACTACATAGCTGTTTCTAATTGATTGTCTCAGCACTCAGTTGGAAAGATGTGTGATCTAGATGATACCATATCATGTGTACAAAATGAATACTCCTAATAGTGACTTCTATTTATATTTATTATTTCTTTTCTCCTTATAAAAGAATACGAAAATGATGTAACATGATACAAATTAATTATCAGATTTTAATGATCATTGACAAATGGCAATTTATATTTTTAACTAATTATTAGATCATATTTCAAAAGAAATAGTAGATTAATCGATCCAATGAACTATAGTTTTTCCCTTTATCAGTTTTGTACGTACGTCGTTTTCGATTAATTTATTAGGTACATCTTTGCACCCACCAGCTTGCACGTGCCATGCACAGACCTATCTTTTTGCTCTGAAATTGAACAAACATGTCATAATATATACTATATATGCAGTACCTTTAGGTCATGATATTAGATATATAATATATACATATATACACACACAATATGATTAATGTGTTTTTTCCTTTCTATGACGCCCGACGTTCATGTTAATGTGATCAATATGTTGCAATCGTGTAAGATATGCTCAAATCCAAATTCTGAATTAATTGTTAAGGATTCCAGTTCCGGATTCCGGCCCAGATCAAAATGGATCCATAATCTGGATTGCATATCCTGAACTAACACGGTTCGGGCCGGTACGGGTTAGGGATCTAGTTTAATAAAATATTATTAAAATATTATTATTATTTTAAAATTTAAAAAAGTTAAATTATTTATTATATTTTATATAAAAAATTTAAATAAATTATAATGATTAAATGAAATGAATTAAAATAAGTTTTGAGATTTTTGTATCAAGACCGGCGTTAATGTAGTTGGTCGGAAGAAAACGGTAATCGTGAATCACGTTAATTTTGTTACTCGATCGCATCAAAGTCATCATGTGGGTTATATCAATCAAAATTTTGATTAGATTTTACTCTTTTTATTGTAACAAGAAAAGACAAGAAAATATATAAGACCTTATGCTGGAAAAATAATAATTTTACTTCGCATTTCACACCATACAATATATTCTTTTTAATTTTTTTTTTATTTTCATAACAAATATATGGTGTAAGGATAATAAATAGAACAATTTAATTAGTTTAATAATAATAAAATATATATGATGTGTGGTGTGAGATTATAAGTAATATATAATCTAAACTCGTAAACTGATATAATTTGATGTAATACGTACATTCTATTTTTTAATAAAAAAGAATTTTGCAATATAATATATCACATCAATTTTGCAACATAAAAAGAATAATTTGGCTGCGTTTAGTTACATGCAAGACCCAGTTGAGCTCAGTCTAATTTTAAGCTGGGTCTAATATCTAAACACTCAACTCTCAAATTACTAAATTTATCTCAACTCAAAACTTCATTATACTAAGACCCATAACATTTTTTAACTTAATACATCTTTAAACATGAGGCTCACAATCTTTTTTAATCTAGCTTCTCATAAAAAGTACTATTAAACTTATTTTAACATTTAAATACATTTTAAATTCAGTTTAGATAGATCTTATATAATTTTTTTCATTACTCAATTTATTATATATTATTCATAAAGAATTGAGTTCAACTTAACATCTAAGTGCGCGCTTAAACTATTTCTTCAAACTTTTTAAACAAATTGAAAATATGAAATCAACTTTCATGAACGAAAACATAGGCTTCTAGCTATGAAGAAGTTGAATAGTCGGAAACCAAATTTCAAGTCTTTGTGTTGTGCATATTATCTTCTCACGTCTGTCGCATCCTTGTGTCAATTTCACGTCTTTGCGTTGTGCACATCCTAGCCATGAAAACAGAAGTTGATGTCAATTTTCAGATGATGCTTCATGTGTACGTTGTGCATATCTTCTCACGTCTTTGTCCAGCAGGCCCACTGAGTCACTGACACCGGCAGCTCGCTGCCCAAGAAAGAGGGGCACATTATATATGCAACTTCTTGGTAGCTTCTTATTGACATTATCCTTTAACAGTCGGTGAAAATTGACAAGAATAATGGCCATGAAAGCACAAGGCCCTCTTCAGGTACACTGCAACTGGACAAGGACAACACCATTTTCTAATGGACATGAAATAAAAAAATAATGCACGTACAACCATCAATTTATAATAATATTTTCAATTTAAAATATAGTTTTATAAATATTTATAAAAAAAATTTTTTTACCTGTATCATTGCTCAAAATACAAAGGGTGGCCATTCTCTCCAATTTTTTTAAGGAGTACCGTTCATTTATGCAATTTTAAAGTTTTACACTAAATTTAAGTTACGTTTGGATAGTAAAGTTTTCTCAATACTCTTTAAGTATTTTTATATTTATGAAAATACTTCACATGCCAAACAACTTAAGCTACTCTCAATGAGATCTACAAACCCACTTCAATCTCTACTTATAAATATTCACAAACATTCTATAATATTTATCACTATTATATATAAATAAAAAATAATTTCACTATAATATTTATTTATATTATATATTATATATAAAAAAAATATTTAGAAAATATAATATTTATCACTATTATATATAAATAAAATTATCATTAAAAAAATTAATCATTGATGAGACTCACACATTTTTCAATTATCTATCCAAAAGTCAACAACTCAACATACTTCATACATCCAAACAACTCAAAATACTCTCAATGGGACCCACAAACCCACTTCAATGTCTACTCATAACTATTCACAAACATTCTCAACACTTCTAAGATATTCTCACTATCCAAACGTAGCATTTCTAAGGAGATGTTTAAATAGTAAGTTGAATTGAGTTGAGTTGAGATGAGATGAGATGAGATAAAAGTTAAAAGTTAAATAAAATATTGCTAGAATATAAATTCTTAATATTATTTTTATTTTTAGATTTTAAAATTTTGGATTGCTTATTATATTTTGTTTGAAAGTTGTTAAAATTGAGAGAGAGAGAATTATTTTTATGCAAAACTCAATTATCATTTGTGTATCACTTTACAAATATATAGATGTACTACTAAGTAAGTATGAAAACATGTACAAAAGATAAGTAGACTAATTATACAAATTAGACAAATTTCTAAAATTAAGGTGATTGATTTTCTAGAGATGAAGAATTTGAAAAATATGGCAATTGTCAATACTCCCCCTCAAGTTGGCACATAGAGATCTGTAATGTCTAACTTACGTGCAAAATGATGAAAAAGTTTCCATCCTAAGGCTTTGGTGAAGATATCGACAACTTGTTCAATGGAAGAAGTGTGAACTGCCATAAGGAGACCCGAGCGAATTTTATTATGAGCAATGTGACAATCAATCTTAATGTGTTTGGTACGTTCATGGAACATGGGATTGTGCACAATGTAGAGAGCAAATTAGTTGTCACAATGTAAGGTGAAGGATTCGAGATGAGAAATTCTAAAATTAGTGAGAAGTTACTTCAACCAAGTGAATTCATAGGTGGTGACGGTCATAGCTCGATATTCAGTTTCAGCATGAGACTTTACTACTGTAGTCTGTTTCTTTGTACGCCATAAGATTGGGCTGGTCCCTAACTAAATGAAATATCTGGTGGTAGAACGGCAGGTGGTAGGACATCTGACCCAATCAGAATCAGTGTATATATGCTATGACATGCATATTATTAGAGGAAGAGAAGAAAATGTCTTGGCCCGGACTACTTTTGATGTAGCGAACATATTAAACAACATAATATATATATATATATATATATATATATATATATATGTGTGTGTGTGTGTGTGTTGGTGACATAATCGCAAAGGCAAAACAGAAGCTTAATTCCTAGCCCATTGGTTTTGTTTTTAAGATTCGCAAAATCCAGCTTTGTCCAAGACTTTTAGCCCAATTAAGTGATAATGGCCTTAGTGCAAGGCTTATATTTGTCAACTTCGGAGGAATTGGTGCATGCATGCTTATGTTATGTACATTACTTGCTATAGCTTATGAACAAGTGGCTGTCAAATACTTGGTACGTTCCAATTTTTAAAATCACAGTGATAATTAATAATTAGTGGGAAGACAAGTACTTGTGAATACGTCATTTTTTATAATAGATTGAGAATACAATTTTTATATGCCCAAAGACTATGTAATGATTTTGATCAATTTATTACGGTATCGTTTATTTTTGTAGATGAGATAAGATGAGTTGAAATCAAACTTAAAAATTGAATAAAATATTGTTAAAATATATTTTTATTTTGATATTTGAAAAAATTGATTGTTTATTTTATTTTATATGAAAATTTAGAAAAGTTGTAATGATGAGATGAGATGAGTTAAAAAGTTTCCTGAAAACAAATGAAGCACATTTTCTCACAATATAGAGAAATTAATGTCGTTCTTCATATTGGATTTTGTCACTTACAGTCATGCCACGTAGTATGTGTATTTTTAGTATCTTTTTTATTTAAGTCTTTAACTTATAGAACCACTTAAAATATATTACATCAATTAGTATGACTAGAAATTATAAAAACTAAAATAAATAATACATAAGAGATTTAGAATACAATTTTTATATACCTTTACACTATCTAATGATTTTCAATTCATTACAATTTCTCACAATATGCTATATCATCAAAATTATATACCGAAATACCCATTTTCTTAAAATATATCACACTAATTTGTGTGGTTAAAAATAATAAAAATTAAAATAAAGAATATCATTTTTCCCCAAAAATATAATAAAAACGAAAATAAAAAATATTATTCTTTCCACAATATCATATGTGATGGAACTGAAACAATTTTAATTTTTTTTCATCTTTGCACTTCGATGTTGTGAACTAGTAGATGCTATAATGCCGCATACAGTTGGTTGAGTCGCCGGCCCAATACATCTTCAAGCATTTGATTATTTGCAAAAGTCCTGGAAATGTTGGGCAAATATTGCTTTGGGCTTGTTTTGCACGGACCTCCAAAACCAAACTTTTGGTTTGGATCGAACTGTCCAACGATTAGAAATTAAGATTTTAGTATTTATTATCAGAAATGATAGTTGCAATCGTGAGTGTGTAAATTTTATATAGTTATTTTTAAAAAAAATAAATAAATACAGGATTCATATAAAAAATAATAATTTTCAAAACGATTGCACAGAACTTACGTATTCCACAACTATATGTAACATTACTCATCCATTATTATAGATGACAAGAAATATGCAATGATATTTAAAAATATAACTTGTTTATATAATGATAGACATTTTATTTTTTAAATTATTGTCATTCCAAATATATATAAAAGTAATAATAATGATTATGACATTTTTAGTTTTTCACATAGGGTTGTAATCGAGCCGAGCCAAGCCTAGCCGAGCTGAGTCGGGTTTTGGCGTGCCGAGCTCGACTCAACTCAAAATACTCGAACTCGAGTTCGAGATTTTTTTTATTCTTTGTTCGAATTCGACTCGATAAGCTTAACTCTTAACTCGAGCTCGTCTCACAAACGAGTTCGAGTCGAGCTGAGCTAGAGTTCAAATTGTTTATTTTTTTTATTTTTTGAATAATATTTAATAATTAATAAAATAAATAAATAAATAATCTAATATTGAGTTTATACAACTAACAAGTAGAACCTTTATTAAATTATAAAATTTTAAAAATATTATAAATAATTAATATCTAAGTAGTTGATATTTATCCAAAATAACAATATATTATATGCCTACATATATTATTAATACATACACTTAATATAATAACATATATCTATTTCATATATAGTTCTCACATACTAGTATATAAAATTATCAAATTTTATTAACTAATTATTATACAAATTATAAAATATACCTATTAAGTATATTCACTATATAGACATAACTAATTAGATTATATATTGTATATTTAATTATAAAAGTGGTATGCTTATATATATATATATATATTTTTATAGGTAATCAAAACCTTAATTTCTAAATCTGGCCACTTATACGTACGGACTACTTCATTTTTCTTCTCTCCTTTGCTTATATATATTATTAGCTAATACATATACATATATATATATATATATGTATATATACATAAGTTTATATATATATTTATCAATATATAAATGAGTTTTAATCGAGTCGAGCTAACGAGTCGACTCGAGCATAAACGAGCGGGTCTTAACGAGCCTTAATCGAGCCGAGTCGAGTCGAGTTTTGTTGGGTATATATTATTTACAAATCGAGCGGGTATCTGCTTTCACGAACAAGCTTTTTCTTTTCACAAGTCAAGTTCGATTCGAGTTTAACCAAGCGAGTACCGAACATGCTATCGAATAGACTGATTTATTTACAGCCTTATAATTCCACATCAGAGTTTCTTTAGAAAGCATGCAAATATTATTTAAATTCGTTTTTAACGCTTTATCCATTTTTGGAAAGCACGCAAATATTATTTGAATATTGCTATCGGCTCTCTGAAATTAATCGTTCAGATGATTTTTTGATGTGGCACTAGCACTACCATATAATATCATATAATTTATTAAAAGAAATTTCAAAAAGTTATATTTAAATTAAAAGGACATCAAAAAATATAAAAAAATAGAAGATTGAAATTTTAGCTTCCAACTATTATTTTGTATTTATATTTTTAATTTATTTAATAAATCAAATGACATCAAATAATGGTGCCGGAATGGTAAATTTCAAATAATCAAATAGTATTATTCATATTATTTTCGTTGAAAACCATTTGTTGTCCGCTACTATATTAAAAAATGTAAAATATTTAAAATTTAGATCTTAATTATTGACAGGATATAAATATAATTAAAATAAGTGACGACTTCTGGTTGTCAAGCGTTTTTATAAAGGTTGATTTAAAACAATTCGGCAAATGATTTAGGCCCCTTTTTTTTTTTTTTTTTTGAAAGGAATGTTGCATTCATTCAATAACTTGGAAAGAAAAAACAACTCAGGGACAAAAAGCCCGATGCACAATTACATCAGTAACTACCAAAGCCGATCTAGCTAGAGAGTGAGCTAGGTGATTGGCCTCTCTCTTTACATGACTAACTGACCAACTTGAGAAACATAACATCTTTGCTTTAATATCTTCAATCACCAAACTATAGCTTGACAAATTCGCCATGACTTTAGGAATGTCTTGAATAACTTGGAGAGAATCTCCTTCTAGAATGATGCTCTGGCAACCTACATTGAGGCAGAAAATAGTGGCCTGTAGTGCTCCAACAGCTTCAGCCAAGAGAGGGTCCTGTTTGAGAAGCCTGTTTGATCTTGATGTAGCAATGACTGCTCATGCACTATCCCTTAGAGCTATGCCAATACCTATTAGCCCTCTGACCTTGTCTGTAGCAATATCCCAATTGACCTTCACGATGTTTGCAGGTAGAGGAACCCACTCAGGTGCCTGTCTACTCCCTTCAATCTCTGCCCGAATATTTTTAGCATTACCCTCCACCAACTCCTTCAAAACTAATTGAGCTTGCAAAAAGATCTCCTTAGGATGCTGGAAGTCTGATTGGAAAATGAACTTGTTCCTTCTCTGCCAAATTCTTTTTACCACTACTGAAATTTCCTCCATCACTTCCATTTCAAAATCAGAACAAAAATTATCAAACAGTTCAATAAAAGTTGCCTTCTATATAGCACATTTTTTAATCTGTTTGGAACATAGACTCCATACATCTTTTGCTGCAGGACATAACCAAATAGCATGAATGACTGATTCTTTAGCAAAACATATAGGGCACTTAGGATTTTCAACTAGCCTCCTCTTGAAAAGATTTAGCATAGTGGGCAAACCCTCTAAGCATGCTCTCCACACAAATATTCTATCTGCTGGTGGGATCTTCAGTTTTCAAAGCACAGACCAAAGTTTCCTCCTGTCATTAGAAACTGAAGGATGTCCTTTTGATAAAGTCCTTAGATCTTTTTGAAAATGGTAGGCACTTCTCACATTAAACTGGCCTGTTGTTGTACCCTTCCAAATCATCTTGTCTAGCTTGTTTGTGCAACTAATGGCTAATTGCAAAATCTTCTCAGCAATGTCACCTAAAAATAAACTTGTAAACAGATCAATCCTCCATTGGTTTGTCTCTAGATCAATCACTTCTTGAACAGTAGTCTGGTCTTCTTCTAAGTTGACATTACCTTGAACCCGCATAGAACTTGAACCTGGGATCCACTTTTCTTGCCATAGTTTAATATCTCTCCCATTGCCAACCCTCCAGTATGTGCCCGGCTCTATCAGTCCTATAGCTGCCAATATGCTTCTCCAAATATAGGAAGACTTGCTTCCCAATTTGGCTTGGAAGAAGTGAGTTTTGGGAAAATACTTCTGTTTTAATACCGAGGAACCTAGGGAATTAGGATCTTGTAATAGACCCCACCCTTGTTTGGCCAGCAATGCCAAATTAAAATTTTCCAATTCTCTGAAACCTAAGCCCCCAACAGCCTTAGACTTGCCCATCTTGTCCCATGAAATCCAGTGAATTTTCTTAGTCTGCTCTTGTTGTCTCCATCAGATTTGTTGCATTATTCTGTTGATCTCCTTTACCAGTGAGATTGGAAGTTTAAACACTGACATGTTGTATGTAGGCAAAGCCTGAACCACTGCTTTCAAAAGAACTTCCTTTGCTGTTTGTGACAGATATCTAACTTTAAAGTTGCTAATCTTTTGTTTTACTCTGTCCAGGATAGTACCAAAAGCCTTTGCATGAGCTCTTCCAATCAAGGTTGGGAGACCCATGTATCTTTCATGAGATTGACTTGACTTAAAATTATATATATTATTATAATATAATTTTTTAATACAATTTTATTTTAAAATTAAAAAATTGAATTGTTTATTATATTTTATTTAGAAGATTGAGAAGTTATAATAGTTAAATAAAATAAGATGAGTCGAGATGATTTAACTTTATTGGCAATACTTTTTGGGTGGTGCTTGAGCTGTAGTTTTGTTTTAAGATTTTTTTGTGTATATTTTTAAGAAAATATAAAAAACAAAAATAAATACAAATATTAAAAAAATCGATAATTTTTATGTGGAAATATCATTTTCCATAATTTTTATTATTGTCATTGTATCATCATACCAACTATTCAAGATTATTTCTCAATTTAATTTAATTTTTATTCTATAATGCTAGTTGTGTGAAAATATTTGCAAGTGAATAAAATCATAACAAGTAGTAAAGTTTTAAAGAAAAGAGTGTCGAACCCACAAGGAATAATTATGCTATTGAGTATAGAGATTTACCAAATTATTTACTATTAGGAAATAAAATCGAAATTTTAAAGATTTTAACACCTAAATTAAACTAAAGTGCTTGACAAAAATAAATTAAAAGAAAAGAGAATAAAACTTAAGGTTGTAGAGATAATAAAAATAAATCTAGAGCCTTTGATTTCACCTAGTTAATCCCCCACAATTTATTATTCATTGTTATAAAATTTCAATTTTTCAAGTTAATGGAAAAAAAATCCCTTAATTATTCAATGTTTTCTCTCGAATAACATTAGAAATATATCCACCTAATAATCAACCGAATGACATTAGTCATTAAGTTCTTTAGATATTCTTAATCTAAAATCACACTAATTGCGGAAAAATATCTCTATTTTTCGCTCAACTAACGATATTTAATCTTAAAAATTTCTAATCACAAATTACATCTCGATTTCATTATGATTCATTAGATCAAATAATAATTGGCCACAAAATTGTAAGCAATAAGATCAAGGATTAACACTCAACATGAAAAAAATTGAAAAATAAAATAACTTGAAATTTAAATTGTGTATTCAAAACTAGACTGCATCAAAGCACTAGAAAAATAAGATTAGTTCATAACAAATCTGAAATCAACCATAGTCTTATTGGAACGCATCAAAAGAAAACTAAAGAGAAGAAAAATAAAACTCTCTTCCGTGGAATAGGTTGATGAAGCATTCAATGTTGTTGAATATCTCACTTCTCCTTCCTTGATGTCGAACAGTTTTTGCCCTTGGAAAAAAGATGATCCACTCTAGTCGCCTCCTCTCTCAAGGGTGACACCCTCTCTAGCAGCCAAGTCCTTCTCTTCTTATCTTCCTTCAAAATTCAAAACATAATTAATATTTGAGTCTCAAGGTTACGAATCGAAGCCGAATTGTTTTGGATTGCCAAATCTGTCTTTTGCATGTATTGAATCAACATCTCCTCAAGTGTCGGCTTCTTTTCTTGTTGAAAATTTTGAGGTGGTCTAGTTGCCTCTTGATTGTTGCTTCATGAAGAATTTGGGTGATTTCTCCATCCGGTATTGAACGTGTTTGAATAAGGATTGTTTTAACATTAGAAATTGGATACGTAATTAGCTTGTTCAGAATTTGGTTGAGCAAAATGATTCCCCACTTGGCAATCGATACTTGAGTGATTTCCTGCACAATAATCACATACAACATTAGTTTGAATAGTATTAACATTTATCTTACCTAATTGTTTAGATAAAGTTGCCATTTGTGCTGCCAATGTGGTAATATAATCAAGTTAAAAAACTACAGTCGCATTTCTTGGCATTACACTCTTCGAAGGTTATTAATAGTTGTTGGATGTCAATTCCTCTAAAAGTTCATAAGTTGCTTCATGAGTTTTACTCATTAAAGCCCCCCAGCTGCTGCATCAAGCGTGGACCTGTTTGTAGCTCCTAAACCATTGTATAATGTTTCGACTTAAAGCTATGCCGGAAGGTCATGATGAGAACACTTTCGCAATAAATCTTTGTACCACTCTCATTCTTCATACAAAGATTCATTCTCAAATTGAGTGAATGTGGTAATATCATTCCTTAGCTTTACTATCTTGGCCGGAGGGAAATACTTTGCCAAAGATTTTTATGCCAACTCCTCCCAAGTAATAATACACCAAGTGGTAGAGAATTTAGCTAGGCTTTCACTTTTTCTTTGAGTGAAAAAGGGAAAAGTCTCAAACAAATAGAATCATCTGTTACTCAATTGTACTTTAAGGTGTTGCAAATGTCTAAAAAATTTGCGATATGAACATTAGGATCCTTCTGGGACAGCCCCCAAACTAAACAGTTTGCTATATCAATTGAATTATAGCCAGCTTAATCTTGAAATTATTAGCTTGTATAGTCGGCTTCCTTATGCTAGATGTAAGCCCATTAACCGAAGGCATAGCATAGTCCCTCAAAAGCCCTCTTTGCCTCTCCATTCCGCTGATCCACTATAGTGATGGCAGGTGTGGTGACTTCTTGCTTCTTCTTTTTATTGATTCGAGTCAAAGTTTTCTCAATTTTGGGATTAAAAAGTGCAAACTCTAATGGTTAGATAGGGCATACACTTTTAAATCCTGAAATAAAAATAAAAAAGATCCAAATTAGTAACAATTTAGCTAGTATCAATATCAATAATAAATAATTAATCTCTGGCAATGACGCCAAAAACTTGGTGTGAAAATATTTGCAAGTGAACAAAATCGTAACAAGTAGTAAAGTTTTAAAGAAAAGAGTGTCGAACCCACAAGGACTAATTATGTTATTGAGTATTGAAATTTTCCAAATTATTTACTATTTAGAAATAAAATCAAGATTTTAAAGATTTTAACACCTAAATTAAACTAAAGTGTTTGACAAAAATAAATTAAAAGAAAAGAGAATAAAACTTAAGGTTGTAGAGATAATAAAAATAAATCTAGAGTTTTTTATTTCACCTAGTTAATCCCCCACAATTTATTATTTATTGTTATAAAATTTTATTTTTTCAAGTTGATGAAAAAAAAATCACTTAATTATTCAATGTTTTCTATCAAATAACATTAGAAATATCTCCACCTAATAATCCATCATATCCCTGTATAAATTAAATTATTTGAAGATTAATTAAGTTCTTTGGATTTTTCTTAATCTAAAATCACACTAATTAAGGTAAAATATTTATATCTTTTGCTCAATTAATGATGTTTAATCCTAAAAACTTATAATAACAAAGTACCTATTGGTTTCATTATGATTCAATAGATCAAATAATAATTGACCACAAAATTGTAAGCAATAAGATCAAGATAAACACTCATCATGAAAAAAAAAAAAGAAAAAAAATGACTTGGAATTTAAATTTTGTATTCAAAACTAGACTACATCAAAGCCCTTGAAAAATAAAATTAGTTCATAACAAATATGAAATCAACCATATTCTTATTGGAATGCATCAAAAGAAAACTAAAGAGAAGAAGAATAAAACTCTCTTCGGTGGAACAGGTTGATTAAGCATGCAATGTTGTTGAAGATCTCTCTTCTCCTTTCTTGATGTCGAATAGTTTCTGCTAGGGGTGAAAAACCGACCCCTCGGTTTGGTTTTGTGCACAAATCGAAACCGACTGATATTGATATTCTGGGGAAGAAAACCGGCCAAAAACTAGCCGTGTAAGGGATAAAACCGTCCGGTACGGTTGTCGGCCGGTTCACGGTTGGTTTGGCGGTTTGTTGGAAATCAGTTGCGTCTCTTAAAAAAAAAAATTACTCAAAGTAGCTATTCAATCCAACCAGACAACCACCAAATTCAAAAATCTAAAAAATAGAAATCAT